>NC_142490.1:26763095-26948095 GCF_965113065.1 Corylus avellana | reverse complement strand
AGAATGACTCCTCCCCTCCTTCTTTGTTTGATGTGTCTCCCCTAGAAGACATAGTTTTGAAACTATAGAGAAATGTTAGAAATAATTCCTCACAACAATCCCTCACGTGTTTGCACTCAAATTATGTCACTCACATTCGTGTTTCACTCTTAAATTGGCTTTGTTTTCGATATTAGTCTCACACTCTCTTGCCTTTTTCCACTCGTAGCTTCCCCTTTTCAGTTCTTTATTAAACTAATAAACTTGTTCAAGAAATTCAACTTGTAGTATGTAAACCAATACCGGCGGCAGGAAAATATTATAGAAATAGTGAATCAAAGGAAGAGGACACAAGAAAGAAACTACACAATTTTTTTTTTCTTTCTTTTCTGATGTCTCCTTTTTTTTTAATTTTTTTTTTTTTTTTTTTATAACTTGGTGCACGATTTTAAGTTGGTGCACTACGCAAAACAAGAACAAGAAAATTAGCACAAACGGAAAAAGATAGGATGATAACAACAAACAAAAGATAAAAGAATAGTGAACCTGATTTAAGAGGTTGCGGTCTGATACCAAATTCAATCGACACGCTTTTGAGACCCAACAAATAATATGGGAATACTGACCCAAGAAAGCTAAAATTCAGATTTTTGATAGAAACCCCGACTCAATGTTTATAAATGAAACGCGAACCAAATGTATAACGTCACAAACCTTGACCCAATGATTTTAACTGAATCACGAACTGAAGGTATAAAGTTTGAATGCCACAAGGAAGAATCCTTGATAAGTTCTCAAGTTCTTTGAAGAACCAATAGAAGAAGCAAAACCTCACATTTTTTTTAAAAAAAATTTTCATTCATGATGTCCCTATTACAATGAGTGCATGCTATTTATAAAACATGGCTGAAAATAAGACTACAAATTATTAAAACTGATCAGCCCTAAACGCATGCTATGCCAAAGGAAATTAACTTGGTTCCAACATAGGAAAGTAGATAAAAAAAAAAATAATAATAATAAAAAAAAAGGACTAAATAATAGAAGCCTAAAATTAAGGCTAATTTGGGTTTGAAATTAGCAACTCCTCCATGCCAAAAATAAACTGAAATGGGCAAGGAAATCACGCCTAAGGAAGACTTAAAATAGGCAAGTCAATCAGCCAATTAATTGGTATGGAACTGGAAAGTCAATTAGCCATTTAATCCTTCTAATTCCACGCCCACTCAAGCCTTAATCACCATTAATCCACGCCATTACTAAGGAAATTACGCCCAATTAAGCAAGATCAACCCCATCAATAGCTTGGATTAAATTTATTACGCCTTCATCTTCCTCTGGGCCAAGCTTGGAATGCCCAATTTTAGAAGCAGCCCAAATCTCTTGAATCAACCCATTAAATGCTTCTTTTATCTTCTTGGATCTTGCTCTAGTAATAGGCCCAACTGGGACATGCAATGGATCCTTTAATGGTGCTTGTTGATTCTCATCATTTATTGTCCTTATGATATATCTTAATCCTCAAGATTTATATTTAGTGGTACTGACCATTAGCCTCATCACCAAATATGAATCCAGGCTTTAAGGTTATTATAAGTGATCGTTTCAAATAAAATAAACGGAATATGAAATGAATAAAGCTTATGAGAGAAAGGGAGAGAGAGAGAGAGAGAGAGAGAGAGAGAGACCTTCATCTCTTTATAAGCTTTATTCATTTCGAATTCCATTTATTTTATTTGAAACGATCACTTATAATAACCTTAAAGCCTGGATTTATATTTGGTGATGATATATATATATATAAATCCTCAAGATTTATATTTAGTGGTACTGACCATTAGCCTCATCACCAAATATGAATCCAGGCTTTAAGGTTATTATAAGTGATCGTTTCAAATAAAATAAATGGATGTGTGTGTGTGGTGCGTATTTATTTTTTAATAAATTATTGATATGTATTATTGTATGGATATTGGTATTACTATTTTATATGAAAAAGGAAGAGTTGTAAACTCAGTGTGTGTTTGGCAAACAACATCCATCGCCATGACACTGTGCTACTGTACCCAAATATGGTACATATTTGATGCAGACCTTGGTTTTCTATAAGGTCTGCTCTGACTATGGGTGACGTGACGGGTCTTCACTACAGTTTGAAAATTTGGCAAGTGTAATTTACACATTTCTCCTTCAGCATAGAGAACCAAAGCAAGTAAAATTTATCTCTCTCCACAAAACCAACGTTTCTTCCCTCACAAAAGCGTTTTCTCCCTCACATAAGTGTTTTCTTTCTTCTTCTCCACAGATTCGATCCCATTTTTTTTCCCCACAAACTCCATCAGCATTTCCTCCCATCTCCTTCCTCTTTCCCCCATTTTCTTTCTCTCTCCCCCATTTTCTGTCTCAGCATATACGAAGAGAAACACCTCAACCTTAGCCACTCACTGAAAAACGCCACAACTTCATTGGCTTGGTGACTGGGCTCTCTATTTGAACTTGTGCACCGCCGATGAGTTTCTCTCTTGCGAAACAATGTTTCACTATCTCATTGACAAAAAAAAAAAAAAAAAAAAAACCTGATCTCTATTCCTCTCACTCCCATCTAAATAGAAGGACTGGAATTTTTGTAATATGCCTCAGGAAAGTTTGAGACAAGAAATCGGGATACCTCCCCGAACCTGATTGAAAACCAAGGTGAGTGTTTTAACCTTCCTCTGGTTTGGCATACGGTCTATTTTATTATTTTTTATATATACTTGTTTGAAATATATTTTTGTAATACAAGAAATTAAAAAGAAGGGGGAGGCATGGAATATCATATTTCGTATATGGAATATCATCATTCTAATGTTTATTGTTGAGACTTTCATGTTTGGGTTTATTGACAGTTAAATTCTCAACATTTTCATTTACCGGTTAAATTTTTAACACACCTTGTCAAAAAAAAAAAAAAATTAAAAAAATTCATACACTGTTAGAAAGATTAAAAATGAAATGTGCCCAAAATTTCCGCAAATTTTGAATTTACAAGTTATTTTTTTAACACACCTTGTATGCTTCGCCGCTGGATTGACATTCACAACATAATCCAGCGGCGAAGCGTACAGGGTGTGTTAAAAAAATAACATGTAAATTCAAAATTTACAGAAATTTTGGGCACATTTCATTTTTAATCTTTCTAACAGTGTATGAATTTTTTTAATTTTTTTTTTGACAAGGTGTGTTAAAAATTTAACCGGTAAATGAAAGTGTTGAGAATTTTGGGACCCTGCATAGTTTTTTTTTTTTTTTTTGAAGGAAAATCATTCTTATCTCATTAATAGATGAATCAAGAGCATTAAAACTCTTACAATCACAGAACATAACGTTTTGAAAGATCCTAGCTGAAGCTAAAAGATCAAAGTCGTGACTAAAAGATTACACATCAAAGAAGCCAAACATCCGCTAACCTATAACTAATCTTCAGTTGGAATAACATATCTGCGCTATGCAGACACAAACTAATGCATAGGTAGCTCTTATTCCTCGACCCTGGGATCAAAAGGACCCCATGCCGACGCACATCCTCCTGAACCCGAAACCCAGGATATCGTTCACATCCACAACCCTAGGGGTCTAGACCAAAATAACAAGCGAGGAGATCAAGAAAGAGGACATGGCCTTATTACAAGCAGTAAGAGAAACAAGAAAAATACAGGGAAAATCAAAGCAATACAACTAAAAATTTAAAAATAGGAGCACACTAGGCGGATGACAACAGCCTGGAGAAAAGCCGATCGCGTGCTTGCCGGAAACCGATGCGTAGATGGCGTTGGAAGCACATCGCGGTGGGGACGCGTGAAAAGACCCATCAGAAGACAGTAAACGGCAAAGCTGGCGCAGAGGAGATCGGCGGTGCACTCAAAGAAATTGGGGGGAAGTTTGAGTGAATCCCCCATGAGCGGCACCCACAAAGTGCGCCCAAACAAACACCTAGCAAGAAAAAATAAACAAGCAAAGAAAGAACAACAACAGGGAAAAGAAAGGGAAATCCAAAAACAAACACAAAAAAGAAAAGAAACACAGATCGGGGAAGAGAGGGGGGGAAGGAAAATGGGGAAGGGAGGGGAGAACAGATCAAGGAACGAGAGGGGGAAAGAGAGGGGGGGGGGGGAGGGGGAGAAACCCCTCCCCCTCAGCTGTGCAGCACTTCCTTAAACTCTGCTAATGTTAGAATTAATTTTGAGATGAAAAGATGTTTTTTTTTTTTCGATTGAGGGAGGCCCTGGAACAGTACCGTCCCAGGGCCATTGGCAAACACACCCGGGACCCTGCACAGTTCCTTCCTATTCTTTGTATCCATTTTTTTTAGGGTGTGTTAAAAATTTAACTTGTAAATGAAATTTTTTAGAATTTTGGGCCCAGTTCATTTGTCTTGTATCCACTGCGCAGTTCCTTCTTCTTCTTTCTAATCGTGTTAGATTTTTTTATTTTTTTATTTTTTTGAGATTTTTGGTGGGGTAGGGATGTAGTTGTGCTAGGGTTCCTTTTAAATTATATATATATATATATATAGTGTAGGACATGATAGAGGAAAATTGGTGTTTCAATTTTGACATCCCACAACAACAATTGAATAAAAAAGTGGAAAAATGGTTTTCGATACGAGCCTTGTGTTTTTTTTTTTTTTTTTGTCATTCTTTCTTTTTTAATAGATATTTTTTCTGTTATTTGTAATATATGATAATTTTCTATTTTATTTTTTTTTAAAAAAAATTATTATACTTACTAAACACAATAGGAAACAAATTATATTCCAATGTCCTTCATTCGGTTGGTTTTACAGAAATCTCAATCTATAAACCTAGAAACATAAGAAATTTAGACAAATAATCACTAACATAAATAGGGACACATGTGTACTTATATATATAAACACAGACAAACATAAATAGGCACAATATCAATTGGTACTCCAAAAATTTTCAACACATTGTCATGAACTCTTAGAAGCATTGTTTACACACCTTTGAACCATTTATGCATTTCATTTTTTTATTTTTGGTTCAATTGTGCTAGGTTGCCCTTCATTTATGTTTTAGATTATGTTTATCATATTTTAGTTTGGCCCCTACAACAACGATGTTCTGGCTCCGCCTCTGATAACATCTACAAGGCAAAGCTAGGATCTCGTTAATATAGGGCGGGATTAGGAATTAATAAATATAAAACACAAATATGGATATCGTTTATCTTTCAGTACCGTGGGTATAATTTACGACCACACCAAATTAAACAATCGCAGGTTGGTTGCTCATTCTTCTTAAATCATCATCTTTCTTTGATTGCATTTGTTTGCGCTCAAAAAGATTTTTAAATTTCCGTATATTAGTTTTGTGATAGCGACTTAGACTTTTAACATACACACTTTTAAGCAACTTGTCAAATATTTTATAAATGTATTCGTAGATGTCATTTGTTTACCACACCACGCAAGTCCCCGTAGAATGTGGGTAAGGGTACCACATCAACTTCGTAGGTTCCAGAAGCGACCAACAATATGAAATGGGAATTAGAGCATGAGGAGACACTGCTCCAAGTTCTTATGTGTCTCCAACAAGAAGGTGTTCGACCACCTTATGGGAAGTTCATGATACCTCGCATAACCAAAAAGCTAAACAAACGTCTTACTGTAATACCCTGACAAAACACCTGTTTTAAAAAGGTTAAAGATTTCTTAACCGGTTAATGTTTCCTTAAAACAAAGCCTTAAACCAATAGCCCTAAACCTTCTTCCAGTAACCTAAACCCTTTGAGAACTTTTAGAAGCAGAAAAAACCCCAAAACCACCCTCACTGGCTGAACAGTTGCCTCAGGACCACACAAGCACTCGCTCTTGGCCTAGGTGCGAGCGCTCGCCCAGGGACCACACGAGCACTCACTTAACCAGCCTTTACCCATTGTGCAAAATCCAATCGTACGACTGAACTTTTTTACTTGTTGTGTGAATAGTACACGAGCACTCACTTAATAGTACTCGAGTGCTCGCTGTCAACTCTGAAAAGCATTTTTAACCCATTCTCCACTTTTCAGACCCAAAGCACGCCTCCACCCTCTATCTAAACCTTGCTATTCGACCTTTAGCCACCTTCAACCTCATAAAACCTAACCTAGTGTGAGGAGAGAGTTTTGAGCTCTAGCTATCTTCTAAGGTGATTTCTTAACCCTTCTTTTATGCCTTTCTAATTGTTGTTACTACTTTCCTAGTGTTACAAGTTTTAAAGATGCTATGACAAGCTCTTCTACCCATTTTCTTACAAAACCAAGCAATGTTTTCAATAGGCTTTAAACAACTCTTTGATTCATTGTGTTGTGTTTTCTTACGATACATGTGTGTATTTTGAGCATAGGAAGAAAGCAAGGGCGTGTGACATTTGGGGGTGTGATAAGCGCCGAATGTTGCTCAATCAAGCCTCTTAACTCGCATAAGTTAATTCTTTAGCATTGTTATTTGTTTAATGTTGTTTTGTTTTTGTCTTTCAGGGTTTTATATGACAGATGCAAGAATTCCAGTGGAAATTGGGCTTAAATGACACTTTGGAAGCATACTGGTAGCTATGGGATCGAGCGCACTTCCCTTGGGCTCGATCGCACTCGGGCATACAGTACACGACAATACTTTTCCAACTTGGATTGGGTTTTCAGTCTCCTACTTGGATTATGAGATTGACCTATGATTTACCTATGGTTTCTGGGGCTTTTAGGATTCTCCTAATCCCTATAAATAGGCCCCTAAACATTAAAGAAAGACACATTGCTACCTAGAGCAAAAATTCAGCAAATACTTCTGAAAGGCTTAGCGGAGTCATGAGCGGCTAAAACCTTTTCGTGGGGTATTTATATAACCCTATCCAAGCACAATTGTTTGATTGTATCTTAATTTATAGATTTTCAGTTTATGCATGTTGGTTGTATAATTATGAGAATTGCTATAATTTGATTTTGTTCTTAATGTTTTAATGCAATTGTTCTTAAATTCAAAATCAATATTGGTGAAATCCTTATCTTGTCTTAGAAAGCTTTTTACCTTTATTGAACTCAAATCATACTTATTTTCTGTGATTATGGGGATGATGATCATACAACGGTTTTAATTGACATATGATCAAAAGGGTTAGATAGGCCATACCTAGGGAAGATGGATCGTACTACACCCTAATTTAGTGTAATTTAGGTAGACGGTTTGTGACAACCGAAGATGGATTATATTATTCCCTTGGTTGTATGTATCCTATTAAAGAATTAGATAATCCATACCTAGGGAAGACGGGTCGTATCGCATCATAGTGGTAAGGTGGACGGTCCGTGCTAATTGAAGATGGATTATACTTATTCTTTAATAAGGTATTTTCTTGTTTATTTATAACATGCATATAATGAATTTCTTTGAATAAATATGATTAGCCATTCACGTGCGAATAGTGGTGAAGTCAATACCCTACTCTCACTCTCTTATATTTCAATTCTCTTTTACTTTTATGCACTTTAGTTACAAAACAATTCAACAAACTCTTTCCTTAAGTTACTTTTAATCTTGATAACAATTTCTTGAAGTTCGACACCCTCAATATAGCCATATCCTACAAGGATTTGTACTATTGTGAGTGGTATTTTATTATTGATCTATTTTTGATTTAAAAAGATCACATCAAATTTTGGCGCTGTTGCTGTGGATTGCTTAACAATTGAACAATTGTGTTATTAAGTTTTAAAGATTAAATTTAGCTTAATTATTTTCTGTTTTTCTTTTTCTTTTTTCTTTTTTTTTTTTGTTTTCTAATCTTAATTTTGGTTTTATTTATTTATTTATTTTTAATTTTTAATTTTTTTTTATTTTTAGTTATTCTCACTCAGGTCCGTAGCTGCCAAGTTTTCCAGCAAGCTGCGCACGAGCCCCTCCCTGCCAACAGTGCGCTCGAGCGCACTAGCGCCAGTTTGCCTGATTCTAGCAACTGCAACACCTGAATCCCAACACTCCTACGGTCCATTTGTGAGCTTTTAGTTCCTGTTTTTATTTTTATTTCCTTTTAGTTTATGTTGGGTCGCTGTTCATTATCTTTACCTTTAATTACTTGTGACCTCAACATTGAATGCACTCTTAGCCAACTTAGAGCTGAAAGGAATTCTAATTTGCTAGGAGAGCGTCCCACTGAGACCATGGGCGACGATAACCCTATGGCTTTGAGAGATTACTATCTCCCTACCAGGTACACATCCCCAACATGTCTCAAGCTGCTGGACATTACGGCAGCTCATTATAAGATTAAGCCTAGTACTATTCATAGTTTACCATCTTTTAGGTGGTAGACCAGTATGCTATTGAGGTGAGAAGCCTCCACCCAATTTTAAAGGAGGTCAAAGGACGGAGTAGGGGAAAGGGAAGCCATTACAACTGTTAAGGACAAAGGGAAGAAAAAAAAAAGTGTCAAATATGACTTATGAAGAAGGCATCAAGTGTTGACCAATACTGTTTGACAATTTGTAATGTTATTTTTGGAAACAATTGCTTTATTTTATGCTACATTTGGAAACAATGGTGATCATGTTCTGTTTGATAGTTTGTAATGTTATTTTTGGAAACAATTGTTTTGTTTTGTGCTACATTTGGAAACAATGGTGATCATGAATACATATTATAGTGTAACCTTTTGTGCTACATTTGGGATTCATCTATGTATGTAATTTGTGCTACATTTGGGATAATGTATTATGTATTAGTTGTGCTTAGTTGGAATTGCTAGTTATATATGCTTTTTTTTTTTTTTTTTTTGGCTAAATTGTAAACATACAACCCTAAAATGGAAGTTTTCTAGAATTAAACCTAAGTCACTAAAATTAGTAGCATTATCATCACTGATGAGATTCATACACTTAACCAATAATTTATCCACACAAATTATACAAAATCTAATAACCATGGATTTTGGCATTATGAAAATTGCATCACTGCATCACCAAAGCCAAAGTAAAAGCCAAAGCCAAAGCCAATGCCAAATCCAAATCCTAATCCAAAAGGTTAACGCCAAACACAATTAAGAACATATTATGCCTAACATTTTGCCAGTACATTAGAAACATTGTACAATTGAGTAGGTAAAAAAAAATTACAAAATGGTCAAGGCAACAACCCTGGACACAAATATGTTAATTTTTAATTCTTCAAATACCGACAACATCTTTGACACCAATAACATCCGTCTTCAATTCTTCAGCTGCTCAACATCAGCTTTGATGCAAGTCCATTAGAAGAAGGAAAAAACATCAAGATAGCAAGAAGGCACCAACAACATGCAACTACAACTTGGAACTTCAACTAAATTAAACGATACTTGTTCTTCTGCCTTTCTAGTTTCAGTGCAAAATTAGTAGCATCAACTTCCATTTTTGACTTGTATTTAGCAAGTTCAGCATTTCAAGATGGTTGTTTCAATTAGTTCCGTCTCAAACTCTAAATCCTGCTACTGTTCCATCAACATCGACACCACACGATCACCGCACACATAAATTTTAGGTTCAACCTATTTAAAAAAAAATTGCAATCACAGTTTTTTTCATTATGCACAATCACACAAATTAGGGTTTAACCCATCACTAAATGACTTAGGCATCTACTGAGAAAAATGAAATTTCAGTTCAAATTAAAGTAGCAAACACTACTTACCACATAATTTACACATGCATAAAACCTTTTGCCCAGATTTTTAGTCGTGAAAGCAGTTTTGATCACTGTCTTGCTCCCACATTTACAAATTGGATAGCTCGATCATGACTCGCTCACCTCACTGTCGGAGTGCTCCATCATTCATCGTTGTGACCTCGCAGCTAGTGGGGAATGAGTCTCGACTCTGCTTGAGATCAATAGCCCGTAGTGTGTCAGCTTTGTGTAGATCCAGATCTTCAGCTTAATGTGTGTGGGTCGAGTTCTTCATTGAATCATGGGTCAAGTTCTTCATTGATTTTTTTCTTTGTAAAATGGGGAAGATCACGTGTCTGTATCTTGGAATGGGTGAGGGTATAAGGGTATAATAAGGCAAAAAAATCACATGACGACTATTTCATTTGAGGTTAATGATTAAAACTAATGGAGTGGTTTAAATTAATTGCAATTGAAAGTTGAGGGGTTCAAATTGAGAGTTTTGAAATTTTTCCAAGGGGGTCTTCTCCAAACGAGCGGTAGTTTAGGGGTCTAAAGTTAAGTTTTCCCTAATCTTTTAACATTTGTTTTTACGAAAATAGATAACTCAATTGTTTGTCTATGTAAATATGATCATGTCATCTTTACATAGATCTCGTTGCAGGATTTGAGATTGAGGGAGATGATCCCTTCACTAGTTTTGATGCTTGTTAGACCATTTGCTACAAGATTGATGCTTGCCTCAAGAAGCAAGTCTCATTTATGTTTACAGCATTTATTATATATTTTGAAATGTAAAATCTTGATAAATATTACGATGTTGATTTGGTGCCGCTTATTTAGTACACTTATTGTGTACATGTTTTCTAATGAAAACCATATTTCTGTTTTCCTTTATATATATCACCTCAAGGTATTTCAATCAACTCATGTGTGTTGTAAAAGTTATTCCTAAGATATAGAATCAAAAAACAATTCTGCTATGAGATTATATATCTGATGTAGTAGCGTCACATGAGAAATTGATATTTCTACTTAGGATTTTGCTGGTTCAAATAGTGGGGCATTAAACTAGGAAATCAATCAACTGTAAAAGAATAAGAATTACAAGTTCACACTTACAAAACCTATACTCTCTTGCATAAGACAAGCGATCACCTTAACTTCTATTGCATAGTGCAGTGCCCCGAGTAGTTACTAGGTTGTGATTAGCTTAGTCGGATGGTTAGCAAAACTTCCCGGTCTATTAGGATTTGTTGTAAGGAAGATTTTTGGGATTTTGGATTATGGGGACCACTGAATGTTCGCAGGGGTGTGATAAGCGTCGAATGTTGCAAATTCAAGCCTCTTAAGTCGCATATGTTAATTCCTTAGTGTTGTTATCTTTTTTATTTTGTGTTGTTTTCATGTTTTCAGGTTCTTGGGGAGAATAAGAGAAATTCCATTGAATTCGAGCTTAAAACATGATTTTTTTTTTTTTTAGATACTGATGCTGAAGACATGGGATAGAGCATAAATTAGCCAACGTGCGTAAGTGGACTCGAGCACACCACAAGTGAGCTCGAGTGCACTCATGCTGAAAAGTCCAGAAGGTGCTGAAATTGATAAGGAAAGCTTTTTTAAGTCTCCCAATCTGGGATTCCTAGGGCTCTTAGGGTTTGTTTTACTCCCTATAAATAGACCTCTAAGCCTTGAAGAGAGGTGTGCTTAGTTTTAGACATAAAATATCTTCTTGGAGGCTTGAGGAGTTGAAGAGAAGATGAAGATGGCAGGTGGCCATCCTAGCACTAGCATAAGCAACTAATTTTGTAATAGGGTGTTGATGCAGCCCTCTCCAAGTAAAATGGTTTAATTGTATTTTAATTTTGGATTTTCTAATGCATGATGGTAGTATAACTGTGAGAATTAATCTTAATATTTATATTCGATGATTATGAAATTCTTCTATTGCCTTAGAAAGCTTTTTATATTGATTGAACTCATCCTTCATATTTTTCTGTGATTATATGAATGATTGTTATACAATGATTTTAACTGACACATGATCAATAGGATTTGATAGGCCATGCCTAGGGAAGACGAATTTTTTTACACCCTAGTTTAATATAATTTAGATAGACAATTCGCACTAACTTAAGATAAGTTATGCTTATCCATTGATTGTATATAACTGGTTAAGATATTTGATAGTCCATACCTAGGGAAGACGGACCGTACCGCATCTAGAAGTTAGGCAGACGATCTGTGCCAACTGAAGATGGATTATACTTATTTCATAATGATGGTATTTTCTTGACTACTCGAGTGAGATGGGCCTTATATCATGCATAGTAAGAATTTTCCTTATTAATTTATGATTGATCATTGTTATGCAGTTAGTGGTGAAATCAACCCTCTATTCTCTCTCCCATAACAATCTATCTTACTTTTACTTTTATGCATTTAGGTTCCGAACGAAAACAAACAATCATCTTTTAATTAAATTATATTTAATTTTGGAAAACTTGATAAAAACACCAGTGCAGTCATTGAGGTTGGACAACCTCTATATAGCCCTATCCTACAAGGATTCATCCTATTGCGGGTGGTAATTTCATTATTGATTATTTTTGCACAAAAAAAGACCACATCAGACCACCAAACGTTCGCTCTGCCAAAGTACATCGAACGTCCACAGGGAGACCACCAAACATTTGTTGACCAAATTTTGACCCATTGGGTGATGCTCAAATGTTCGACCTGCAACCCTAGAATCACTGTGCAAACAGTGCACCGAACGTTCACCTAGGACCGCTGAACATTCACTGACTTGCAAGACTGTCACAATAGCACCCTTAGCTTTTCCAAACCTATAAATACCCCTCCCACACCCTTCTAAACTTCATTCTCCCTTCTAAGCCCTAGAGAAATTCTGCTTGAGTGGTTTATGAGTTGTAAGAAGGAGGAAGGTTCTTGGAGATTCTTGTTCTAGAGAGCTAACCTTCTTAACTTAGCTTGTTCTTTACCTAGTTGTTATGTTGGGTAAGTGTTTTCCATAGCTTGGTTTTTGGTTTTGAGCTTATGTTGTTGTTTTAGGTTTTAATCTTGGTTTAAGCATGGGTTAGCATTTCAATTTTGTTGGACATATTTTATTATGCACAGAGATGTTATTATGGACAAGGAGTATGTTAAGAACCTTGTTGTGGCTTTAGGACTTGCTTAAAAGTGGTTAGGAGGCTGATTTGCTCTAAATGGGTTTTCTACTCAGTATAGAACGTTCACACCCTTCTGGCCGAATATTCTCCTTCAAGCCCGAACGTTCGTACCATCTGGAAAGAACATTCAAGGGCCTGGAAAAAACTTTGTTTTGAACATTTTTTAAGCCTAGGACTCATTTTAACACAAATTTAGGACTGAAGATGAGTTTTTTCACATATTTGGTGAGTGTGGAACACCTGGAGGAGTATTTGGAGGAACCTTACAACAAGTGAATACAAACTCATATGAATACTTGTTATTACTTTTCCTCCATTGCTCGACTATTTTATGTGTACCAAACATGCATCTTTACAACTCTCATAAAACGTGTTTTGCTTAAGCAAGATAATGAACATGATGAGATTTGTAAGAGCATTCATGTAAAATATAGATAAGACTAATTGCATCGTATGACATAGTACACCGGTACGTGCGGGATAACAGTCATGGGCTTACTATATATGTTAACTCTATGGTCAAAATGCATGTGTTTCCATAGTTCCTGGATCTAATGGTTGTTTGTGACTGGCGTAGCCATGTTTGATTGGCCGGTCACTACATGACGTACATCATTAGTAGCGTGGGCCACCCGAGGTCAGACTTGGTCGGGCTGCTAGTGTTATGAATGATAGCATGCAATAGTCGGGGCACCGGTATTCTATTATAAGTCTCTTAGGACAACACCAACTCTGCAGAGAAAGAGTTATATCTCAGGTAGTTGACATCTCAACTTTCACAAGCTTAATGAACAAAGTCTTTCTTTCAAAATAAGAAGCATGCAAAGTAGAGTTACGTAAGTTATCAACAATCATACTAGGCTTGTTAAAACAGATCTTTAAACACAAAACAAGTTTTTCAAATTATCTATAGAGAGTCTATGTGAGAACTCCATAGTCTTCCAATTCATTATCAAGTGATTTATTCTTTTCAACAAGCATGGCATTTTCAGATTTTAAAGATTCAACTAAGGCATGTGATTTAAACAATTTAATAACCAAAGACTCTTTTTCATTCTCAACATCATTAAGCTTTTTAAGGAAAATTTTATTGATTTTCATGCTAAACATCTAAGCCCCACTAATGTAGATCAGAGTGCATGTACATGAGGAAGACTCGAGCAGATGCAAGTGTGGAGATGCCCAGAGGAGTCACGCCAAGGAAGATCAAGACAAGGTCATAAACTCGAGTGGAGGCTGAAGCCCGTCCGGACGAGGAGAGTATCCATCCGGACAAGAGTGAACCTGAGAGCTTTGTCTAAAGCTCATTTGACGCATGTCTGAATGAGGCCCAACCCAAGAGCCTCATCTGAAGTTCGTCAGACACATGTCTGAGCAAGGCCAAACCCGAGAGCCTTGTCTAAAGCCCTCGTCTGCAGCCCGTCCGGACGCCTATGTTATGTTATTGCTATTTACTACTTTTTTCCTTTCACCATCTTAATGGAGTTATGTCCCATCCGGATGGCCAGCGTAGATTCACAAAACTAACTTTAATTATGTTTTCTATTAGGTTTAGAACTCTTGGGGCTATAAATGCATGCTTATAACCCTGAGAACGCAACTTTTGATTATTATTTAGTTTTCTTCAATAAGAGGACTCAGAGTTGAGTTTCTTCTTTATTTTTCTTCAAACCCTAGATAGTATCTACTGTTTAGAGAAGATTTCTTTGATTTGTTGACAGTCTCACGATCTTAGGAATATTTATCCCTTCTACTTGCTATGTTTCTAGCCTATCACGATCAAACACTGCATCAGTTACTATCAGAGCCCAAGTTTATTTCCATGGCTCCAGTCACAAGGGGAAAGGGCAACTGCTATGCAAACTTGGAAGATGTTTATAGTCGCGAGGAGGCAGTTCATGAAGAACAAGCGGCAGCACAAGCGCACCACATGGATGCACAATTCGAAGCCTTGGGTGTAACGACCTCGATGGGAAAATCAATTAACTAGTAATTGACCCCACGGTTCGTCTCCCAACCCTATCCCTCATGGGACAAGACTCAAGGATCACAACCTATCCTATACGAGCTCTACGGAAGACTTTTAAACTATAGGAATAGAGAGCAGTAACTAAAACAACCACACATTCATACACTAGAGTAAACATAATAACTCATAATATAAAGGTAAGTCACCAAATGAATCGGTCATCAGACCATACCAAAATATTACATTCCCAAATCGTGGTTGTCTTACAAAAGATCCATAAATCAAATCTTAAGATTAAGTAGGGCTAATAATCTCGATCATGTCTGCTCGGGTGGTTCCTCCATCATCCCACATGGACTTCAACCACTTAGAGTCCATATCCTCAAAAATGACTCGGATCAGGTCCTTTGCAATCACCCATGTCGGATCCGGAGGCATCCTCTTCTAGGCTAGCTAAACCGTGCAATTATTCACAGTGGAGGAGGAAAAACGTAAAAATAGGGGCTAAGTCTAAAGACTTAGTGAATGTTGATGCACATAATACCCATGCCAGTTTAGTGATGAACTCGATTTGATAAAGTATGCAACAGTATAATCATGACAGTTTTCCATAGGTTCGATATAAATATATAATACATGCTTGTAATCATGAGTAATAGTGATAGTTCAACAGTATAGTCTACCTGAGATATTACTCATTCTCAGCAAGGTTGGCGTTGTCCCGAGGGATGTGTAATACAACACCGGTGCGCCGAATATTGTATGCTACCATCCATAACATTAGTGGCACAACCGAGCCCAACCTTGGATGACCCACACCACTAATGATGTCCATCCTGTAGTGACCACTCGTTAAGGCTACGCCAGTCATGAAACAACTATTGGATCTGAGGCACATATATCACACAAACATTTGACCATAAAGTTAACATGTATAGTAAGCCCATGGCCGTTATCCCGCACGTACCGGTTTACCATGTCATACGATGCAATTTATCTTATCCGTATTTTACATGCATGCTTTTACAAGTCTCACTTTCATTAACATGTTAAATACGACATTTTTCACAAATGCTAGAGTTCATGCGCAGCAGAAAAAATGTTTTCGTAAGAGTTGCAAATATGCATGTTTTGGTACACAAAATAGATGTGCAAATGTGAAAAAATAAATGGCGAGCATTATGTGAGTTAAAACTCACCTAGGTCGATTAAATCCTCCAAGTAATCCTCCAATAAAATTTGGGTTCTCCAAATCTGTAAAAAATCCTCCCATTAGTCCTAAGTTTACTAACACAACCCTAGCTTGAAAACAATGGGCGTTGGGTGTTTAGCCAAGAAGGCCATCTCTTAAACCCTAGGCGAGCGATCAACCTAGGGACGAGCGTTCGTCGAGTGAGGTTTAAGTGGAAGCCTCATTTGACCCACTCATTTCCCGAGCTTTCTAACGGTCTCTTATGCTATCAAAAGGCTTTCTAATACTATTCTAAGCATAACAACGTTTTTAATAGTAAGATTAAATCGAAGCAAGAAGAAACGCTAACCAACAACAAGGCATACAACAAGTAAGCTATTAGAACAAAACTTAAAGAAAATGGTAAGGATTACCTCAATCGAGCAAGTCCTCCAAGTAAACTCCACCAACACTCACAAAATGTCACCACTCTCACAAAACCAAAATGACAGAGTTTCCCTAAGCTTCTGGGGTGGAGAAAATCGAATGGAGTTGAGAGGTATTTTTAGGGGATGAGTCTGAGGGCAAAAAGGTGAATAACAGCAAAGGGACGAGCGCTCGTGGTAGTATAGGGAGCGAGCTCGTGTACTGCTGCTCAGAGGGGTTAGGTGGCAGGTGACACGCACGAATAAAACCTAGTGGTCAATAAGCGCTCGACATGGTCCCCATACGAGCGTTCGTGGACGGTTTCCAGGCGAGCGCTCGTGTGTGGTCCCCCACATGAGCGTTCGTCTATTGTAACTTCAAGATCCAAAAATTCCAAAAATGCCCCTCCAGGTGTCCCTAGTGACCCAAAGCCCAATTAACCTTCTAATTAAGTTGTCTTAAGCTTAATTGATTATTTGGGTCACTACATTGAGGGGTCATGTCAAAGCCTCACTATTCAATTGTCCAACAGGGGTGGTCACAAAGGATGTCATCATCAACCCTCACCGCACGACTCAGAGGAGGAAGATGAACAAAGTGACTGGAATGGATCCGGGAACCCTTTTGCAGAGCACCGAACACACGGGCGTCAACCCCTTGCGCAAGCTCATGCCAATCAGTGGGAGTCCAGTTTCAAACTCGATATTCCCGAATTCCAAGGGGGTCTAGAACCCAAGCAATTTTTTGGATTGGGTAGCGGTAGTTGGAGAGA
Source organism: Corylus avellana (assembly GCF_965113065.1). Taxonomy (NCBI): domain Eukaryota; kingdom Viridiplantae; phylum Streptophyta; class Magnoliopsida; order Fagales; family Betulaceae; genus Corylus; species Corylus avellana. The sequence goes on along the minus strand of NC_142490.1, from coordinate 26,930,911 downwards.
TTCTTGATTTCAAGGGGGTGCCCGAGGATTGATGGGTTTCTTTGGTCGCAACCAAATTTTGGGGAAGAGCGGCAGAATGGTGGCAACAATTGAAGCAATCCAGAGTACAGTAAGGCAAGGGGAAGATCAACAGTTGGGAGAAACTGTTGAAACACATGCGGCCGGCCTTTTTGCCTTACAACTACACCTGAACCATGTATCAACGGCTGCAGAATTTAAGCCAAAGTTCAAAGTCCGTGGATGAGTACACATAGGAATTCTACAAACTGTTGACTCTTGTTGATTTGGGCGAATTTGACAAGCAACTAGTGTCTCAATACATTGGAGGTTTGTGACAACAAATTCAGGATTATTTGAACCTCTTTGATCCCGTTAATGTGTCAAAGGCCCATCAAAGGGTGTTGTTGCTAGAGAAGATGACCTCACGAGGACCTTCGGGCCTATTTGGCCGTGGAGCCGGAGGGAGCACGAACCGGTCGAGTGGGCCATTCATGGCTCGAAGCACCACTCAACCTACCACTCAACCTACAAGTCAAAATAGGGTTCCAACCACAACGGGACAACCTAACCAGCATTGTTGCTAGAGAAGACGACCTCACGAGGACCTTCAGGCCTATTTGGCCATGGAGCCGGAGGGAGCACAAACCAGTCGAGTGGGCCATTCATGGCTCGAAGCACCATTCAACCTATCACTCAACCTACAAGTCAAAATAGGGTTCCAACCACAACGGGACCACTTAACCGAGTTGGAGCAACTGGTGGGCCTAAATGCTTTCGATGTAGCTAACCGGGCCACCAGATGGTGGATTGCCGCAAGGGGGAGAAATACTGTAAGGGTCTACTTATTGACTCAGGAGATGCCTTTGATGAACAAGGAGACGAGAAGGAACAAGAGGCAAACTTCAACGACTATGACGGGGTCAATGAAGAATTTGTTACTGAGGATGACGGTCCTCTCTTGATGGTTAGGAGGGTATGTTTTACACCCGTGAAGGTAGAGGGTGATGATGGGCAACACCACAATCTTTTCCACTCAACGTGCACCATAGGGGGCAAGGTTGTTGGAAATGGTGTCCAAAACTCCAATTGATTGGATAATGTTTTAAATATTATGATAAACAACAATAGACATATACGGTTATATTCTTGCATGACATATATGTGTGATTGTGTATTGTCCGATTATATGTATATAAGATCCCTAAGATGCATTGTATTTGAGTGATGGTGTGTGTATCATAGAAAATCATACTCAAAGGCCCTTGAAACTTATAAACTAATTGTTCGTAGTCGTAAATGGAACTTGGAACTCCATCTAGACTATAACATATCGAACCTCAACAACTTGTCTTGGTTAGGAGAAGTAGGTAGGCTTCGGGTTGATATGTTGGGGTATTGGTAGGTTTGGGCCATACACCGAACAGGACCACATGAGTCATCATTTGTTTACTAATACTATCTTAACAATGATGTACGTGCATGACGGCTTATAGTATTTACTCTAAATCCTGAGAAGTTCTTTGAACTCAGATGTAAAGTGTAGATTACTTTCATGTATTAAAAGAGTGAGACCTATTAGCGGTCGATCTAACCTCAGTATGTTGGGTGATCGCATGTAGCATTGTGGGAACACTGATTTCAAGAAGGAATCCAAATGCTTTGTTTAAGACAAAGCGACAAGGAACATTCCCCTTGTTTTAGATTTAATGGGAAAGATTATCCTAAAACTCGGGCCTGAGTGTTTCAATAGGTATGACTGAAACTTATACATGTACAAGGTGAGAATATTTCTCAAAAGGTACATAAGGATAATCATGAAGTTAAATCGGTGACTCAAGGAAAGATGTAGTGAACAAAGTGACAATACATAGACTTTGGTTCGACTACAGAAAGATTCCATGGAAGGGTAACATACATAATAAGTACGTCATGACGATTAATTGATTAAATCAAAAATATTCATTAGAGTTCAATCACAGTTATATAGTGGTATTAATTGTGATTAAATAGAGTCGCAGACCTATTAAGCTAATGATATTTTTTCCTTTGGGTCCAACTTTGAACTGATGTAAATTGACTAGTATAAATATTGGGCCTCAGTTATATTTATGTGTATTTACTTGGGATGTTTTATTTTATAAAACATAGGCCAAAAAGATTTATTAATCTAAAGGGCCAAGTTGGAGAAATTAGACTTAGGGAATTAAATAGAGCAATTGGGATCATGATTTAATTCCTACAGGCGAAAGAATTAAAATAAGCTTTGGGCTTTTTGGTTTTAATTCTTGTAGCTAGTATGTAAACTTTGGGCCCAAGGGAATTAAATCCAAAAGGCTAAAGTTAAGTCTAAGGAGCATAGGGCTTGAGGATAAAACCCAAGCCCAAGTGCTAAACCAAGTGGTAGTCCCACATGGTTAAGAATCAGTTTTCTCCTGAGATCCCAGTAGTATAAATAGAGGTGCGAAGGAGAAGCAAAAACACAATGAATTGAGTGTGGAAACACATCAGACTTACAATAGAATTGAAAAACTGTTTTCTCTCTTCTGAAAGTAATGCACGACTAAGGGAGATAATTACTCTCTAGGTCTTAGCTTCTAGTTTTCTCTAGCCTCTTGAGAAAACAGTGTGAGCCCACACTCACAGTCATATTCAGTCATCGAAGAAAAGATCTGATGGAAGAATTGAATCCTCAATTCTTGGAGAATCTCGACGTTCTTGGAGAAATCCAAGAAGATGAAATTGTTCATCAAGATCTTTTTGAAGATCAACCACAAGTTCATCAAGAACACGATGAACACGAAGAACTCGATGAACGCGAAGAACTCTAAGAATGCAAAAACATGGAATGAGTATTGACTCATACCATAAGTTTGCAAGTTCGTTGGAATAACAATTGCTCAGCCCTACATCATAGGAAGAACGGTTTTACACTCCTATGCCCCAATTCCTAGGAGAGGCCGAAGCTACATGTAAGTAATATTACTTATATATTATTAGATCTAAGCATGTTTATCTTGTTGACAAAAGTTCTTGGGGATTATATTTTTTAATCCGCTGTGTAAAAAGAAAAGTTTTGAAATTTACACAAACGATCCCAACAAAGGTATGAAAGCTCGTCATTGATGGGGGCAATTGTGAGAATGTTGTGGCGGAAGAAGCGGTCCGGAAGTTGGCCCTTGAGACGGAGAAACACCCTACACCATACCGCTTAGAGTGGCTCAAGAAGGAAAACGAGGTACTAGTATCTAAACGTTGCCTTGTGTCTTTTTCAATTGGGACCAAATATAAAGACATGACATGGTATGATGTCGTGGCCATGGCCACATGCAACTTATTGGTAGGAAGGACATGACAATACGATAGGAATGCTCACCATGATGGAAGGAAGAACACCTATAGCTTCTTGGTGGATAATGTGAAGCTAACACTACTACCTAGCCTAGGTGATGGACTCAAACCTTCGAAAGGAGCGGGCCAAACCTTGTTGGCCAAACAAGAGTTTGTCAAGGAGATGTTAGATTCGGAGTGTGTGTACTTACTATATAGGAAACAAAGCAACACCATGGAGTTGGTGCCGGAGTCAGTTCGGGGATTATTGGAAGAATTTGCCAATGTTTTCCTGGTAGAATTACCCGAGGAGCAACCACCTCTTCATGACATCCAACACCAAATTGATTTGGTGCTTGGGTTTAGTCTCCCCAATATACCACACTACCACATGAGCCCCAAGGAGCAGGAAGGGTTGAGGAAACAAGTGGAGGAGTTACTAGCAAAGGGGCATATTTGGGAGAGCTTGAGCCCATGTGCAGTTCTAGCCTTGCTTACTCCCAAGAAGGATGGGACATGGAGGATGTTTGTGGATAGCCGAGCCATCAATAAGATCATAGTAAGGTACATATTTCATATTCCTCGATTGGATGACTTATTGGATCAATTGAGTGGGGCAACGGTATTCACTAGGCTGGATTTGAAGAGTGGGTACCATTAGATTCAGGTGCGAATTAGTGATGAGTGGAAGACTTCGTTCAAGACACAAGAGGGGCTCTATAAATGGTTAGTGATGCCATTAGGATTGTCTAACGCTCCTAGCACATTCATGCAAGTTATGAATCAAGCATTCCGCCCATTCATTGAGAAGTTTGTAGTCATCTACTTTGAGGACACCCTCATCTATAGCTTCGACCATGAGGTACACATTCAACATGTATGGGAGGCACTACTTGTATTGCGAAGGGAGAAGTTTTATGCAGCACCGGCCAAATGTTCCTTTGTGGTAGACTCTATTCTTTTCCTTGGTTAAGTGGTGTCCAAGGATGGGTTAGCGGTGGATGAATCGAAGGTGGAAGTGGTATGAGATTGGCTTATTCCCACGACGCTACATGAAGTTCGAAGTTTCCATTGGTTAGTATCTTTTTATCGACACTTCATTCATAACTTTAGCACCATCATGGCGCCAATCATGGAGTGAATGAAAGTGGGGAAATTCTCATGGAGTGAGGCAGCTACCACCACCTTCGAAGTGATCAAGCTCAAATTGACCACAATCCCATTACTTGTCCTCCCAGATTTTGACTTACCCTTTGAGTTGCATTGTGATGCATCGAAGATAGGCATTGGAGGGGTGCTCAGTCAAGGAGGCAAGCCGGTGGCCTATTTTACAAAAAGTTGAAGAGTGCACAACTCAACTATAGCACCTATGACATGGAGTTCTATGCGGTGGTGCAATAATTGAAACATTGGAGCTCATACCTCGCCTACAACGACCTTATCTTGTACTTGGACCATAAAGCACTAAAACATCTGAACAGTCAAGATAAATTGTCATCTCGGCATGCTAAATGGGCCGCCTTCGCGCAGCAATTTTCCTTCACCATCAAGCACAAGTCGGGAGCATTGAACAAAGTGGCCGATGCCCTCAGCCGAAAAACTACACTATTGACCACCATGAACTCAGAGGTACTTGGTTTTGAATTATTGAACGATTCTTTGGTCCTATTGTTGAAGAGGTGTAATTAGGAGTATGGGAAGCCTTTAGGCTGTATAATGGGTTCCTATTCAAAGGCACCCAACTATGCATTCCCGAAGGCAGTTTACGATTGAAGATATCCGCGAGCACCATAATGAAGGCCATATGGGGCAGGATAAGACAATCAAACTGGTGGAGGAGTAGTTCTATTGGCCGAGCATAAGGAAAGAGGTGGATAAACTCGTGAAGGGCTGCCGAGTATGGCAAGTATCCAAGGGGGCAGCTACGAATGCCGGGTTGTACATGCCACTCCCTATTTTGGAAGGGCCATGGACTAATGTGAGCATGGACTTTGTGTTGGGGCTACCACAGACTCAAAAAGGTAATGACTCCATCTTTGTCGTGGTTGATAGATTCTCTAAGATGGTGCATTTCATTGCCTGTAAAAAGACTACTGATGCTATGAACGTGGCACAATTGTATTTCTTGGAAGTCTACCGACTACATGGATTACCTTTATCCATAGTCTCCGATTGCGACACACGGTTCCTTAGCCACTTTTGGTGGTGTTTGTGGCAGCTATCTCACACGAAGCTCGACTTCAGCAGCGCCTACCTTCCATAGATAGACGAACAAATCGAGGTCATCAATTGATCGTTGGGAGCACTACTGCGGAGTTTGGTGGGGGAACATTTCAAGTTGTGAGATCAAAAGTTGTACGAAGCCGAGTTCACCTTCAACTGGTCTACCAACCGAAGTACTGGCCTTAGCCCATTTACCATCATCTATGGAAATAATCCTCACGCCCCATTGGATTTGGTACCTATTCTTGATTTGATGCGAACACGTACTAAGGTAGAAGATCTCATTGCCCATATTCAAGAGGGCCACAAGCTGACCATCAAGAATCTACATGAGTCAACGCAAGGTATAACGAGGATGTCGATAGGAAGCCACGTGCCCTAGAGTTCGAGGAGGGAGAGTTTGTGTGGGTGGTCTTGACCAAAGACAGGTTTTCTGTTGGGGAGTACAACAAGTTGGCTGCCCGAAAGATTGGTCCGGTTGAAATTGTTGAGAAGAGCAATCTGAATGCCTACCGGTTGAAGTTGCCTAGCCACATCAAGACGTTTGATGTCTTTAATATCAAACACCTTGTGCCGTTTACAGGGGATTCTTCGGATAAGGATTCGAATTCTCTCCAACTTGGGAAGGATGATGTAGATCAGAGTGTTGGGGATTACATGAGGAAGACCTAAGCAGATGCAAGTGTGGAGACACCCAAAGGAGTCATGCCAAGGAAGATCAAGACAAGGTGACAAACATGCACAGAGACTGAAGCCCGTCTAGACGAGAGTGAACCCGCGAGCTTTGTCTGAAGCTCATCTAACACACGTTCGAACAAGACCTAACCCAAGAGCCTTGTTTGAAGTTCATCTGGCACACGTCCAAACGAGGCCAAACCTGAGAGCGTCGTCTGGAGCCCGTCCAGACGCCTATGTTATGTTATTGCTATTTATTGCTTTTTTCCTCTGACTGTCCGGACGGAATTATATCCCGTCCAGACGACCAGCATAGATTCACAAAACTGACTCTAATTATGTTTTCTATTAGGTTCAGAACTCTTGGGGCTATAAGTACATGCTTATAACCCTGAGAACACAACTTTTGATTATTATTTGGTTTTCTTCAATAAGAGTACTTAGAGTTGAGTTTCTTCTTTATTTTGCTTTAAACCCTAGATAGTATCTATCATTTAGAGAAGATTCCTTTGATTTCTTGATAGTTTCACAATCTTAGGAATATTTATCCCTTCTACTTGTTGTGTTTCTAGCCTATCACGATCTTACACTACATCACCCACGAACTAACAAGTGTGACATTTGGATACATCAAATAACCATTTTGTTGCAATTAAGCCCCTCCATTAGGGATGACCATTAGGTTGTGCTGTGAGTTTAAATGTACTCGCAAGCACACGAGTCGTTTGCAATATAGTGTGTTCAAGTGCGAGGTCGAATACACAGGGAATTGCGTCTTGAGAATCAATTTCTATCTAAACTAATCCTATTTTAACCTAGTTTCAAATTTTGTGTGATTTTGTCGTGCAAAAATATAAACTAAATGAAAACTGATTGTAAATCAAATGAATAAAAACACTAAGGTTTATAATTCACTTCGCCAAATCTAAACCACATATCCTCGTATTTGTTCATACAACCGACAAACTATAAAGCTCTATGTGTTGTTCGATGTTTCATAAAAATATAGATTAAATCATTCAAAGAATCCACCCTTTTTAACAAATCACAACGAATACCCCATTGAAATCAAATCATCCAATGTATCCATTTGATTTACAAATCACAATGGATACCCAATTTCAATCCAATGATTCGATGCATCCATTAGATGAAACACATCGAATATCCAACATTTAACACATAACAATCGTAACATTCAATTAAGAGAGATCAATCAACTAATTGAAATGAAATACAACATACTTTTATTCAAAATCGAAATTATACGAACAAATGACGAGAACATAATTGTTAATCAATGATGAAGCTTTATCTTCAACCTTAGTTGAAGGTTTTAGCCTCTCATGACTAAAATCAACATAATCAAATCAATTGAAAACATTAAAATAAATAACTTACAAAGGGAAATGTACTCAAAGCTCAAGGACTAGAAAAGGTCGAAAATATGCTCTAAACGGCGCCTCCCAACATATGTGTACAAAAGAAAAGAATGCTATAAATACTAAAAACCTAGGGCTTTGGCGCTGCTAGGTTAGCCCGAGTACGCTCGATCGCACTAGGCGTGCTTCAGGACTCCTGCGGCGCAACACATGGGCGCTGTGTGTTTGGTTCTGGGCGAGGGTGCGCTCGTGCGCTGCTATCCCTGCTCGAGCGCAGATGCGCTCCAGCGTAAGGCTTTTATGGTCCACTCGATCCCAGCTCCAGAAGTGCTTTTCTTCAACTTCTTTGTGTCTTCTACATTAAATTCGTAATTTACCCTTAGCAACCTGCAAAACACCAAAACTAATCAAAACATCATAAAATAATAAAGCTAAAGGCTTAGCAAATGCAAATTAAGGGGTCCAAATCTGCAACATTTGGCACTCATCAAATACCCCCAAACTTACATTTTGCTAGTCCCTTAGCAAAGCAAAATGAAAAACACATCAAAACATGAAACATAAATCTGCTATCGTGGGAGAGATGATTGCATTTAGCATATACAACAAGCCTTTTAAACCCCTAGGCATCCTTAGAGGACGAGTGAAGTCTCATGAGGGTTTAACAACAATGAAACCCATAAACATTTTTAGCACTATATTATTGACAAACATGAACTTCCACACAAACACATGGTTCTTACATCATAAGCATGCTTAACAAAATGAACACCACAATCACATCATCAGAACATCCAAAATCAATTCACTCATAGATGGAATTTTGAGACAAAACATGCTCGAATAAGTGCAAAGTGAGACTAACATACAATCATAAGGCTTCAATTTTCTCAAAGTTGTGTGTACCTCAAAATTCATAGAAATTCTCTCAAATGAAAACAACCAAGGCTTAAGTTAAGATATGCATTTTTTTTTTTTTTTTTTTTTGTAGGCTGTGCAGTGTTCAGCTTCCTTAAACTTTCTAATTGACCTATGTAATGAGTGTTGGGCCAGTGACTCCCAAACTAGATGGTTTTAGGGTACTAGATGTGAAAACTTCCCTTAAGTACTTAATTACTCAAGTCAAATAGGCTATGAAGCCAAACTAACCATACAATCAACCAAATTGAATTTCACATCTTTTTACGCGAACACTCAATGCTTAGTAAGGCAAGAGGTTCGGTTACTCAATGAGAAACTCAAACTAATTTTGATATATATATATATATATATATATATATATATATATATATATATATATTTCAAGCCAAGGTTTCATCAACAATTCATCCTACAAATCTCATGACACACCCTAATCAATTCGAATCTCATACCTCATAGACTCTATACTAATGTATTTGTGATGATCAACTCAAACATGTGAAGTCTCTCTAAACCAAAAATGAGTCAAAAGACTCAGATTCCTAATGATGATGATGTGTTCAAGATGTTAAACAAACCAATGACATGCAAACCACAGTTACAGTGTAACTTATGCTCAATCAACAACATAACACAACTTTTTCTTTTTTCTAGAAAAAAAAAAAAAAAAAAACTCAAACACAAACACAAACAACACAAAAATAACAAGAAATGGACAGAAATGTCTGTCCCACCCCCAAACTAAAATGACACATTGTCCCCAATGTGGCCAGAAATATAATACCGAGACAGGTGGGACGTAAGTGAACGTTCCCCCAAACTTGAATCACAGACACTTGTCCTAAAGCACCCAGCAAAAACAAAAACAAACAAACAAACAAACAAAATCAAATGACAAGGAAAACAAAATGAGGGTTGCCTCCCACAAGCGCTAAGTTTACAATCTTTAGGCAGACTCTCCATGGTAGACGATAATCACTCCGGATAACTAGGATCCTCCAACAGTGTCGTCTCAATTTCTGGACTCTTCAATTCCAAGAATGGTTTCAGCCTTTGTCCATTTACCTTGAAAGTGTTACCATTCTTTGGATCCTCAATCTCAATGGGTGTGTCATCAAGATCTGAGCTTGCCTGGGAAGAGATGCAAACGTGAATTGTAGAGAAGGACTTTCTGTCTAGGTTCTAAAGATCATCTCAAAATGCTTTGGTCATGAGCCTTCTTCATTTGTGCTTTGTATAACCTTGCACAATCATATGCATAATTTCTTAGCTCCTCTAATTCATTGAGTTGGAGCTTCCTTTGTGAGCCAGCCTTTGTAAGATGAAAATTCAGCAGCTTGATGGCCCAATATGCTCTATGCTCCAACTCCACCGGAAGGTGACATGCTTTGCCATACATAAGACAATAAGAAGACATGCCAATCGGGGTTTTGAATGTTGTACAGTAAGCCCATAGCGCATCATTCAATCGCAGAGACCAATCTTTTTCTTGTAGGATTTACAGTCTTTTCCAAAATTCTTTTGATGTCTTGATTTGAAATATCCACTTGTCCACTCATCTGTGGGTGATATGGGGTGGCAACCTTATGCATGATGAAATACTTCTTCATCAACTGCTAAAATCCTGTTGCAAAAATGCTTACCTCCATCACTTATGGTCGCTCGAGGAGTACCGAAACAAGCAAAGATAGTGTCCTTCAAAAACTGGACCACAACTCTATAGTCATTGGTCTTGCATGCAATAGCCTTCACCCATTTGGAGACGTAGTCCACAACAACGAGGATATAGAGGTAGCTAAAGGAGTTTCGAAAAGGTCCCATGAAATCATGCCCTACAAATAAAAAATCTCAACAATAAAAACGGTGTTGAGAAGCATCATATTTCGTCTCGAAATACTCCCTAGCTTCTGGCAACGCTCACAAGCAGTGCAATACGTGTGAGTCTCGAAAAAGGGTAGACCAATAAAATCCACACTGCAAAATCTTTGCAGCGGTCTTCTGTGCATTGAAATAACCTCCACAAGCATGATCATGACAAAAAGAGATGACATTGGATTGGTCATGCTTAGGTATACACCTCCTAATGATCTGATTGGGACAATACTTGAAAAGATAAGGATTGTCCCAGAAAACGTACTTCACCATGGCCATAAACTTGGACTTATCTTGCTGCCCCCAATGCAAAGGCATTTGGCTGGTGACAAGATAGTTTACTATATCCGCAAACCATGGTGCGGGATTGTGAGCAATGTGCATAAATTGCTCATCAGGAAAGATCTCAGAAATGGGAATGGTGTCCTCAGTGAATTCCACTATCAATCTAGACAAATGATCCGCCACCACATTTTTGAAACCCTTCTTATCCCGAATCTCTATGTCGAACTCCTGAAGTAACAAGATCCACCAGATAAGACGAGATTTAGCATCTTTTTTGGAGAAAAGATACTTCAATGCCGCATGATCCGAGTAGATAATGATTTTAGATCCTAACGAGTAGGATCTGAACTTGTCCAATGCAAAAGCGACTACAAGCAACTCGTTTTCAGTAATGGAGTAGTTGAGTGTGCATCGTTTAAGTTCCTAGTCATATAGTAGATGACATGGGGAAATTTATCAACACGCTGCCCCAAAACAGCTCCGACTGCATAATCAGAAGCGTCACACATAATCTCAATAGGTACACCCCAGTTGGGTGGCTGAATAATAGGTGTGGATGTCAAAATTCTCTTCAGATCCCCAAATGCTTTCTTGCCATCCTCATCAAATACAAATGGGGTTTCCTTCACCAATAACTTGCAGGGCCTGGCGATCTTGCTAAAATCCTGGATGAATCACCTGTAGAATCTTGCATGGCCCAGAAAAGAACATATCTCCTTCACTGTACATGGGGGTGGAAGGTTAGAGATCAGATCCACCTTCGCTTTATCTACCTCAATCCCATGATGAGAGATGACGTGCCCTAGTACAATACCTTGTTTTACCATAAAATGACATTTCTCTTAATTAAGCACAAGGTTCTTTTCTTTGCATCACACTAAGACCAAAGTAAGGTGGTGCAAACACTTCTTAAAAGATGAACCGAAAATGGAGAAGTCATCCATGAAAATCTCCAGGAAATGTTCTACCATGTCAAAAAAGATGCTGATCATGCACCGTTGAAAAGTAGGAGGTGCATTGCATAACCCAAAAGGCATGTGAAGATAGGCGAACGTCCCAAAAGGATAGGTGAATGTGGTCTTCTCCTGATCTTCGAGGTCCAAAGGGACCTGGTTATATCCAGAATAACGATCCAAGAATTAGTAGTACTCGTGCCTAGCTAAGCGCTCCACCATTTGATCAATGAATGAGAGTGGAAAATGGTCTTTCCTAGTGGTGGCATTCAGCTTGCAGTAGTCTATGCAAACTCTTCATCCTGACTACACATGAGTTGGGACCAACTCGTTGTCCTTGTTCTTCACTACCGTCAATCCAGCCCACTTAGGCACTACATGTATCGGGCTCACCCACTTTCTATTAGAAATTGGATATATGATCCCTTCATCCAACAACTTAATCACTTATGCTCTCACCACTTCTTGCATAGCTGGGTTTAGCATCCTTTGTGGCCCCATTCGATGGCTTGGCATTCTTCTCCAAATGTATCTTGTGCATTACCACCGATGGGTTGATTCCTTTTATGTCATCAATGGTCCAGTCGATGGCTTCCTTGTGCTCTCTCAAAACATCCAGCAACTTCTCTTTTGAGCACTTACCAAATTTGAAGCTGTGATTACAGGCAAAGATTCAGTTGGATCGAGGAACTTATACTTCAGGGTGTCCGGTAGAGGATTAAGTTCCGCCTTGGGGGGCTCTGGCACTGTGGTCTCCCCACTTTCACTACTCACCAGAGGAGCAGTCTCTAAAATTGCATATGCTTGCTCAAGTAACTTGACCTCATCATATTCCAATGGTTGTTTGCTGATATCAAAGATATTCAGCTCCACTGTCATGTTTCCGAACGAGATCTTCATCACCCCCGTCCAACAATTGATTAGAGTGTTAGCCGTAGCTTAAAATGGTTGCCCTAAAATCATCGATATTTGAATCCCAACATTCTGAATTAGCTTCGTATCCAGCTCAATAAAATCCACACAGAAATAGAACTTATCCACCTTAATCAATACATCCTCTATGATTCCCCTGTGGATCTTAACCGACCTGTCAGCCAATTGAAGCGTCATGGATGTAGGCTTCAATTCTCCTAACCCTAATTGCAGGTAGACAGAATAAGGAAGGAGATTCACACTTGCTTCAAGATCCAATAGAGCCTTCTCAATCCGACTAATTCCTATCATGCAAGAGATAGTAGGACACCTGGGGTCCTTGTACTTGATGAGTAGCTTACATTGTAGGATTGAGCTGACCTGCTTGGTCATACACACTTTCTTCGGGACATTCGTCCTCCTCTTAACAATAATCAAGTCCTTCAAGAACTTGTTATATGACGACACTTGTTGGATGGCATGCAAAAATGGGATATTGATTTGGACTTGCTTGAATACCTCCAGAATGTCCTCAAATTTTCCTCCTTTCTTAGACGCTTGTAATCTTTCAGGGTAAGGCGCTTTAGGCACAAACGACCCAAGGGGAGTCCTCAACAGTGGGTGTGGCTCTAGATGGCTCAACATCTCTTTCCTCATTGTTACCACTCTCTTGCCCTTGCGGCACAGTAGGGTTCTCTTTTGGTAGAACCACTTGATTGTCCACTTGTCTCTCAAACCTCAGTGTGACAATTACTTGCACATGTTCCTGCCCATGCGTAGGATTTGAAGAATTTCCAACCATATATTGTCCTTTTGGGTTGGGCACGGACTAACTAGGGAACTTTCCCTTCTTTTTTTCACCCAAGTGATTGGCTATCTATCCAATCTGACTCTCCATCTTGGCAATTGCTTGGGTGTTGACCATGGTGGCATTCTTAACCTCATTTATGGTCTAATTGTTGACGATAGTGGAATTTTTGAACTCTTGTATGGTTTGGTTGTTCGACTGAATAAATGCCTTCAATGCGTCCTCCATAGATGATTGTGACGAAGATGCAGGAGGTTGCACTGGATGAGTTGAACGACCTTGATTTTGCTGCTGTGGAAGAAATCCGGGAGGGTATTAATTTTGGGCATGATGAGGGCCCTTCCCTGGTTCAACGGTTGGTTCTGCTTCGATGAAAAGTTAAGGTGGTTCCGCCACCCTGGATTGTAGGTCTCTGAGTATGGTCCACTTGCTTGCTTCTAGTAATCATTGAAAGTGTTCACTTGTTCCATCGGACTCTAGGCAAAAAACAGTAGAGATGGTCAATTCTGTGCTAAGTGCATAAGACTAGCACAGATGGAACATCTATCAACATTGAATATGTTGGCAGGATTAATGGACTAGCTCACAATGAGAGTGTCGACTTTCTTGGTGAGAGCATTTATCTTCATCCTTAAATCAATGTCTTCTCTCAACTCATTGATGTCTCCTTTCTTTGGGATACGGGTAGATTTGTCTCGACAACTTCAAAAATCCCACTGTTGCGAGTTGTCGGACAACTTATCCAATGTTTTGTATGCTTCATCCCCCGTTAAGCTTAAAAATGCCCCACATTCCTAGAATCGATCATATTATGGTTGGATTGAGTCAATCCTTAGTAGAAGAACTAAACGAGTCTCGATTTTTCATAATTGTGTGGAGGACATCTTATCAGTAATTCTTTGAAGAGCTCCCAACTCTCAAAAAACTTCTCATCCTCCTCCTGAGTGAAAGAATTGATTTCCTTTCGACACTCATTAACTCTGGACATCGGGAAAAACTTATTGTAGAACTTGTTCAACAATATTTCCCATGATATGATAGATCTGGGCATGTTAGAATCTAACCATGCCTTGGCTCTATTGTGAAGAGAAAAAGGAAACAGTCTCAAATGAACAGACTATTCAGAAAAGTTCTGAAACTTGAATGTGGCACACATATCCTTGAATTTCTTCATGTGACTGTAAGGGTTTTTCATCTCAAAACTGTGGCTTAAGGTCAAAATGTGTTGCATTAGTTGGGGGCAAAACTATACACGAAGGAGAGTTTGTCGCAACAGGCGCGAAAAAATCTCTCAAAGATCTATTGAGGTTCACATTCTCCAGTACAGGTTGGTCTCCCGTCTCAACAGTCTCTAACTCAGCAGGTGTTCTACGATTTCTCCTAAGAGTTCTTTCAAGTTCAGGATCTAAAGGTATCACTGCTAAGTTCAACGATCTTCAACCAAGCATACACCAAACAAAAAGAATGCTAAAACAAACTAACACAAACAATATTCACAAAAATAAAAGAAACAAGACAGAACCAAAAATGCAAAAAATAGAAAACAAAATATTCACCAAATGGACCAAAAAGAAATTGCAACACTTTTTACTTAGCTGCTGCTAGTCTGCTGATTCAGCGCTGCAGAGATGCGCTAGAGCATAGGTGAACAGCGATGGAGCATAGGTGTGCGTTGGTTCGTCAAGTGTGCTCATGCTATGCTGGTGTGCTCGAGCGGCAATTGTGTGCGCTGGAGCGTGCATGTGCAGTGTGCTGGAGCGTAGGCATAGAATGGGTGAGTGCAGGTGCAGCTCGCTTGCTGCCCTTGTGCTCGAGTGCTCTCGAGCATACTACGTCAGGTTTCTTCGGCAAAGATTGCAATAGAAAACAAAAAACACCAAAAGCTTTCACTTTTTTTTTTTTTTTTTTTTATTAGATCAAACACAGCAATGAATAAAAATAAAATAAAATTGCGAAAAGAAAATAAAACAAAAATCTACCTAAACTAGTAGAAAAATAAAATCAATTTTCACAAACAAAAACAATTCCCCGGCAACGGCGCCAACAACTTGTTGTGAGTTTAAATATACTCGCAAGCGCACAAGTCGTTTGCAATATAGTGTGTGCAAGTGCGAGGTCGAATCCACATGGAGTTGCGTCGTGAGAATCAATTTCTATCTAAACTAATCCTATTTTAACCTAGTTCCAAATTTTGTGTGATTTTGTCGTGCAAAAATATAAACTAAATGAAAACTGATTGTAAATCAAATGAATAAAAACACTAAGGTTTCATAATTCACTTCGCCAAATCTAAACAACATATTCTCGTATTTGCTCATACAACCGACAAACTATAAAGCTCTATGTGTTGTTCGATGTTTCATAAAAATATAGATTAAATCATTCAATGAATCCACCCTTTTTAACAAATCACAATGAATACCCTATTGAAATCAAATCATCCAATGTATCCGTTTGATTTACGAATCACAATGGATATCCAATTTCAATCGAATGATTCTATGTATCCATCGGATGAAATACATCAAATATCCGACATTTAACACATAACAATCATAACATTCAATTAAGAGAGATTAATAAACTAATTGAACTGAAATACAACACACTTTTATTCAAAGTCAAAATTCTACGAACAAATGACGAGAACATAATTGTTTATATATGACAAAGCTTCATCTTCAACCTTAGTTGAAGGCTTTAGCCTCTCATGACTAAAAACAACATAATTAGATCAATTGAAAACATTAAAATGAATAACTTACGAAGGGAAACGTACTCAGAGCTCAAGAATGACAAAAGGTCGAAAATATGCTCTAAACGGCGCCTCCCAATATATGTTTACAAAAGAAAAGAATGCTATAAATACTAAAAATTTAGGGCTTTGGCGCTACCAAGTCAGCCTGAGTGCACTCGATCACACACTAGGTGTGCTCGAGTGTACTCGGGAGTGCTTCAGGGCTCTTGCGGTGCAATACATGGGCGCTGCGTATTTGGTTCAGGGCAAGGGTGCGCTCGTGCACTGCTGTCGATGCTCGAGCGCATGTAAGGCTTCTGTGGTCCGCTTGATCCTAGCTCTAGAAGTGCTTTTCTTCAACTTCTTTGCATCTTCTATATTAAATCTGCAATTTACCCTTAGCAACCTGCAAAACACTAAAACACCAAAACTAACCAAAACATTAGAAAATAATAAAGCTAAAGGCTTAGCAAATGCAAATTAAGGGGTCCAAATATGCAATATTTGGCACTCATCATGTTGGATGGAAAACCCTTATTTTCTATCTAAGACAATAGTCAAATTGGTCCTTGCTCGCTTCTCTCTCCTAAGAGAAGCTCTGAAACCCATATGGTCTCCTTTTGCATCCTCTTGTGGTTCTTCACCACCTCCTCATGAGTGCCTCTTGGGGAGGAGGTATGGCCTCCATCCTCCTCCCCTTCACTTTCTTTTCTTTCTTTCATGTTTTTTCCCAATTGGTTTTCTACCCTTGTTGTCGTCTACTGTTCTGCCACCCTCTATATCGCCATCGTTCAACCTCCCCACCTTTCACCATCCACGACCACTCCAGAACAACTCCGCAATCTAGTTTCTGCCATGCCGCCATCGCCGCTCCTGGGATTGGCTTGGGGTTTAGATCGGGTTTTTTTCAAAACCCAATCTACTCTCCCTTGTCAATCCCATCGCCAATGGCTCCTGTCCACCTTCCTCAGTGGCTCCCAAGCTTCCTGTCGTCGCTAGCCGATCTTTACTCCACCATCCATGTGCTGGCGAGTGGTGTACGCGCATCGGCGCACGAATGCCACGCGCCCCTCAATCTCCTCACTACAAGAAACTGACTCATCAGGGGCGACTTATTAGGGGCGACTATAAAGTCGCCCCTAATACTCAACTATTAGGGGCGACTTTTAAAAGTCGCCCCTAATAGTTAATTATTAGCGTCCACATAAAAGTGGACGCTAATAATGGGTCGAAAGGTTGACTATTAGCGTCCACTTTACAGTGGACGCTAATAAGTCGACCCTAATATACACGCGGGAATTATTAAAGGGGCGCGAAAAATTTAAGGGGCCAAAAAAAAACTTTTAGCGTCCAAATTAGTCGACCCTGATAGTACACCAATAGCGTCCACTTAAGTGGACGCTAAAAGCTAAAAATTAAAAATAAAAAAAAAAAATTAAAAAAAAAAAAAAAAAAAGATCAATAGGGTCGACTCTCAAAGTCGACCCTAATACTGAAGTAGTCGACCCTAAAGGGTACGTAGAAAAAATAAAAAAAAAAATTAAAAATTAAAATTGATGAGCAATAGCGTCCACTAAAAGTGGACGCTAAAGACCCATCATTAGGGTCGACTTTGAAAGTCGACCCTAATGCATAACTATTAGGGGCGACTTTATCGCCCCTAAAGAGTAGGTAAAAAAAATTAAAAAAAAAATAAAAAAATAAATTGATGACCAGCTAAAGACCCATCATTAGGGTCGACTTTGAAAGTCGACCCTAATGCTTAACTATTAGGGGCGACTTTATCGCCCCTAAAGAGTAGGTAAAAAAAATAAAAAAAAAATAAAAAAATACATTGATGACCAATAGCGTCCACTAAAAGTGGACGCTAAAGACCCATCATTAGGGTCGACTTTAATGCTTAACTATTAGGGGCGACTTTATCGCCCCTAAAGAGTAGGTAAAAAAAATTAAAAAATAAATAAATAAATAAATTGATGACCAATAGCGTCCACTAAAAGTGGACGCTAAAGACCCATCATTAGGGTCGACTTTTAAAGTCGACCCTAATGCTTAACTATTAGGGGCGACTTTATCGCCCCTAAAGAGTAGGTAAAAAAAATAAAAAATAAATAAAAAAATAAATTGATGACCAATAGCGTCCACTAAAAGTGGACGCTAAAGACCCATCATTAGGGTCGACTTTTAAAGTCGACCCTAATGCTTAACTATTAGGGGCGACTTTATCGCCCCTAAAGAGTAGGTAAAAAAAATTTAAAAAAAATAAAAAAAATAAATTGATGACCAATAGTGTCCACTAAAAGTGGACGCTAAAGACCCATCATTAGGGTCGACTTTTAAAGTCGACCCTAATGCTTAACTATTAGGGGCGACTTTATCGCCCCTAAAGAGTAGGTAAAAAAAATAAAAAAAATAAATTGATGACCAATAGCATCCACTAAAAGTGGACGCTAAAGACCCATCATTAGGGTCGACTTTTAAAGTCGACCCTAATGCTTAACTATTAGAGGCGACTTTATCGCCCCTAAAGAGTAGGTAAAAAAAATTAAAACAAAATTAAAAAAATAAATTGATGACCAATAGCGTCCACTAAAAGTGGACGCTAAAGACCCATCATTAGGGTCGACTTTCAAAGTCGACCCTAATGCTTAACTATTAGGGGCGACTTTATCGCCCCTAAAGAGTACATAGAAAAATTAAAAATAAAAAATAAAAAAATAAAATTGATGACCAATAGCGTCCACTAAAAGTGGACGCTAAAGACCCATTATTAGGGTCGACTTTGAAAGTCGACCCTAAAGAGTACATAGAAAAATAAAATTAAAAAATAAAAAGCAAAGTAAACTAAGAAATAGTTTAAAAAATTGTTTACAAAATGGTTTAAAAAAATGACCAAAATGAATATTAAGAACCTCAAGGTTAAAAAAATGGTTAAAAAATAGAATAATTTTTTTTGTTATTACATATGTGTAATTAAAATTTATAACATAGATGGACTCTTTTTTTTTTTTTTTTTGAAAAGTAATGTATAACATAGATTGACTTATAACATACATTGAAACTAAGTCTCTAGATATTTAATTATTGTATTAATATGTATTTGTATATTTATATCATATTATATATGTATAATTTTTTATTATATAATCACATGATTTAATAATCAGTTGATCATGTCATATAATCATATAAATTATAGTGATAATACATTATACTTAAATATTATGAGACTTAATTCATGAAGAATAGGACAAAGCTTTCTTAAAAAGAAAAAAAAACAAACATTATTAGATCATGTCCATATATGTGTATTATCATTCTAATTACACTAGATCATACTTAATTAACTAATTAAGTATGATCTAATGTAATTAGAATGATAATACATATCATCATATCATTGTTTTTTGAAAATAGTTAACTTACTTAGTAATACTAAGTTAGTATATATTAACGAACAAGTATGTATAATATATATATATATTAAGTAACATATAATTTGTTTTTGTCAAAATAACCTATAGTAAATTATACTAGGTTAGTAATTTAATATATTAACTTAGTTAATATGTTAGCTTACTAAGTAACTAGTTATTAAGTCTCTGGGTACTTAATTGTTGTATTTGTATGAGTTTGTATACTTCTGACTTATGTCATATTATATATGTATATTTTGTTATTATATAATCATATGATTTAATCATCAATTGATCATTTTATATAATCATATAAATTATAATAGTAGACCATATGATGTAACATCTAACTTATAATGATATCTACAACATAATACTCTAAACATAACAACATCATATATCTCTAAACAAACACATTGTTGATTCTAATATTAATCACTTAATTTGTGATATATATGATCATATGGTATAATATTTTACATTTTTTTTTTCTTTCTAATTACAATTCAAATAATCTTTAGATCATGTGATCTACCACTTAACTTAATAGTAATACTAAGTTAGTATATAGTAACTAACAAGTATGTATATTATATATTCATAGAAATATTAAGTAACATATAATTTTTTTGTTTGTCAAAATAACCTATAGTTAATTATAGTAAGTTAGTAATTTAATATCTATTAACTTAGTTAATATGTTAGTTTATTAACTAACTAGTTACTAGTTAGTATGTCAATGCTAATATATAACACACACATGTATAATAAAATAAGTAATATACATAGAAGTATTGAGTAACATTTACTTAATTATATTTACTTAATATATATTAATTAACTAAATAATATGTTAATTTATGAACTAACTAGTTAGTATGTCAACTAATACATACACATAAATATTAAATTATTCATATAACATATACTATATATATATATATATATATATGAACGAGTTAACGAGTCGGTTCGAGTCTTAAACGAGTCAAGCGAGCCGTGTATCACTAATTAATCGTGCGGGTTTCAACAGTAACGAGCGGGCTTGTACCGTGTCGAGCTCGAGTTCAGATCGAGCTTAATCGAGCGGGTATCAAGCGAGCTGTCGAATTGTATTACTTCACTTACGCCCCTAGGTTCAATTGAACATCTAAAAATGATAAAATGTCTTTTATACCCTCAAAACTTTTATAAAATTATAAATTTTCTCTTAATCATCAAAATATATATATATATATATAAGGAATTAATTGAGGAAAGTGGTAGAACCACCCTGTTTTAGGGAAAATTTTTGCCGGGATTATTTCGCGCTAGATATTTCGCACGAAACTTGTGTTTCCCTCGCTAACCGCCCTCATCACTCTCACTCTCGATCTCACTCCCTCAAAAACACCCCCTCTCACTCGATCTCTCTCCTGCTGCTCACCTCTCTCTCACTTCGGCGCCCAGTGACCCGCACGGTTAAGAGACATGGAGCTGCAACTTTCGCACGCTCTCAAGGTGTTTGATGGATGGGATGCTTGAATGAAACTTGGCTACTTGGCTTCGTTAAACGCAGAGTTCCTGGGGTTTTCACAAACCTGCATCTATGTCAGAGCTTTTATGGTTCTTCGGGGTAGCAGCCTGCATAAAGCTCCTCCTCATCCCATCCTCCTCATCGACACCCAAATCGTTCATCTCCAAGAGGGCCTCAACTATAGCTTCGACACTGTGGTTTTGTTCCAAAGAATCACTGTGATCTTGTCTGATTTGTGCTTGTTATATGAGGTTTATAGATTGACCAAGGATTTGGATTCAAGGAGGCGAATTTCGATCTGGGTATTGATCATTTGGTCCCCGATGCTTGTGATTGTGGACCATATGCATTTCCAGTACAATGGGTTTCTGTTGGGGCTCTTGCTGATGTCGCTTTCATATTTGGAGGAAGGGAGATACTTGATGGGTGGATTTATGGATTCTCTACCTGTTTTGTTCTTGCAATCAGGAAGTATATAACTACAAGATAGCAGCTCGTCCGGAAAGGCGCCGGCAATTTGAAAAAGAGCTCACTTCTCAAATGGAGGTTGCTTTAAGTATCTTGACAGCTTGTTTGAGTATTAATGAACTCAAGGAGCAGGTGGGAGCTTTTACCTTGTCAGAAACTTTTTAATTATTTAGTCTATGTTGGTATTTGGGACATAATAGATGCCGGATTTTTATTTTTTACTAAGTGGCTTTGGATCATTTCAATGTAATTGATTGTCAGGTTCTTGAGGCATTTGCATCTTGGCTTCGACTGAAGCATGGGTATGCATTTCCTTTTCTTTGAATCTTGTACATACTTATATTTAAGAGTTTGTTACAAACATTTTGTTTCTTATACAGAGAGGGGAGTACTTTTTGCAAGTTATGTAGTCTGGTAAATATCAATCAGTGGCTCATACCCCTCAAATCTAAAGAAGGTTTTGGCCTGAAATATTTTGTTATTCTTTCATTATAACTGGTGCATGGGTGGATACAATTACGTTATAAGATTTTCCCAAGAGTTGTGGTTTGCAATTATTGGAGCTCTGGGGTGGTTTTACAAATTCAGATCCTCCACCTAGGAAAGCATAGCTAAATTGACTGCATTTTCAGGAAAGTGTAGTGTTTAATAGATTGGAGTCTATTTAAAGGTGTGATAGACAAGAGAAAAGTTTCTTTCATTTCATACAAGTGCTTTCCTCAAACAACTTCAGACCGCTGCTCCATTGTAGTTGATATAATTTTTGAAGTGGGACCCAGTCCCCTTGTAGTTGATTGGAAGTTTCCTTATCCTTTGGGTCTTCTGATATTGGCTTTGTAAGAGAGCTTAATCATTACTTTACAAAGAGATGTGGTGGGTTGGAGAGTTGGACTGTGGATTATGTATTAAGTGATAGAAAAAAGCATAGAGTTTGGGATTTTGTGGCTTTTACTGATTGGAAATTGGATGGGGAATTGAGTAGTTGGGGTCTTGTCTTCAAGTTAATTTTTCAATTTCTTGTTAGAGAATGTAAGGGGGTGTACTTAGGGCCGTCTTACGCTCTTAATGAATCTCGATTACTTATAAAAAAAAAAAAAAATGTAAGAGAATTGTGAGTGCCAAGGGTAGACTTGAGAAGACAGCTAAAGGAAATGGGTTGATGGTGAGCATGGACTGATAATCATAAAAATTTCTTTTTGCCTTCTTGAAATAGTTGGGCAAAAGGCTTTGTTGATTTGAGTCCAATAGATACATATGTTATGTATATTTATGCATTTATATATGTTGCACACTTGCATTTGTGTATCATGATATTAAGCATCATTTACCTTACTAGACTAAGAATGCCTCTGCATGGCAAATAGAGATGTCCTTGGTGTGCCATTCATATGCAGCTTGTGAATTTTCCTGAGCTTGTAGATGACATGTCAAGTAATCTTGTGTTGGTTTCAGGATCCCTGGGTCTGTGCTTGCTTCTCAACCCTTGGTGCACACAGCTCTTTCAAGCTTGAATGCTGAGTTTATTTCGGAGGCATCTGTAAATGGTATAATAGTTGGGAAAAGCCAATATTTTCGTGAACTGTATTTGAAAAGTTCCTTTATTGTTTTGGATTTATAACTTAAAATAGTTTATCTCTTTAATATCGATTAGATTGTTTTCATTATCCCCTTTCTTTTTTGCAGTCATCTCTGAATTAATACATTACTCAGCAAGAGGAAGCTCTGGTGGTGTTGCTGTACAGATGCCTTTGATTCATGTAATTGTGCCTCAAGTTATGAGTCTAAAGGCACATCTTAAAGATTCTTCAAAGGTATTGCATTTATGGGGTTGTAGATGTTTTCTTTTTCTTGGCCTGTATAATAAGCTTCTAATAGTGTGTATTTTAAGAACGATGTTACTGAGTCAATAGCATCAAGTAAATAGTTTCCCATTAAAGGGTTTTTTTTTTTTTTTTTTTTTTCAAATTAATCGAAATTTTATTAAAAGCGAAAGGCGCAATCCAAGTACATAAGAAGTATACAAGAGAATCATCTAATCAGAGCAAGAAAAAAGATAAAGAAAATCATGATATCTAGTAATACAAAGACAATCATAGGCAGTTTTCCATTGGTATAGGATTTTGAAGAAGACCTTTAGATCCACCACCGTTCTCTCTCAATCATCAAAGCTACAATCATTTCTTTCTCTCTAGATATACCACATCAAGGAAGACAGGATTATCTTTCATACTGCTACATTTTGAGAAGAACCAGTTTGCCCTCTCCAACATGCAAAGAGATCCACTCCTCTCCACGACATGACCCACTGTAATCCATAGAGGTCAAAAATAGGACTCCGTAAGGCATAAGCAATCTCGCAGTGGAGTAGAAGGTGTCCTACTAATTCCTTACTCTTCCTGCACATGCAACTAACCTACTACTATTAAATGTCATTTCCTTAAGTCGTCCATAGTGAGGATCTTCCCTAAAGTGGCCGACCAAGCAAAGAATGCATGTCACTGTTTTCTATTTCTCTAGGTTGTGTTAGTGTGAAATGGCTGCTGGAGACCATGGAAGCTCTGCTTCTAGTAGAGGGGTCAATGGAATTCTATAGATCATCCAGGGTGGGGCTGCCAACTTGAGGATTGACGATGTCTAGACTCTAGAAGGGGCTTCGGGTGGGATTCCGCTTTTATGGGATACAAGGGTGGTGGAAAAAGTGGAGTGTGTGCGGAGTTTACCATTGCTTGTTCTTTTAGGAATGTTGAATATCAATTTACTTGGGCTTTTGCTGGTGTTGGTGTTGGTTATTTTATCATAAAGTATGATTCCATGGCTTTTTTAGCTGAGTAGCAATTCTGGATTGAAACATCACCACTAAACACACGCATTTGGCATCATGTTATTATCGAGAAATTTTGATATGTTTGATTTATTCCCTTATTTTTGGCTTCAGTATTCTCGGCCCAACTTGGATCATGACCTTGACAGTGTACATTGATAAAGATATGCTCCGGTAGTATTGGTCCAGGGATTTTTCTAAATCTGAGAGATTTTGAGATCGATCGCACTCTAGTGCGATTGATCTCAAAATGTAGAAAATCTACTGACGTTGCGATCGATCGCACTCCAGTGCGATCGATCGCAACGTCAGTAGGTTTTCTACATTTTGAGATCGAAAACCTACTGACGTTGCGATCGATCGCACTTGGAGTGCGATCGATCGCAGATTTTTTTTTTTTTAGGACCATTAGGGTCCACTTTTAGTGGACCCTAATGGTTAACTATCAGCGTCCACTTTAATTTGGACGCTGATAGTCAATTTTTTTAAATTTTTTTGGACCATTAGCGTCCACTTTGTGGACGCTAATGGTTGACTAAGCGTCGACTACTTCCATCATCTTTAGGGTCAAAACATTGCGCCTTTTAGAGTCGATAAAGTGGACGCTAAAAGTGATTATTAGGGTCGACTCTAAGTGGACGCTGATAGTTAATTTTTTTTTAAAATTTTTAGGACCATTAGGGTCGACTTTGTGGACGCTAATGGTTAACTATTAGCGTCCACTTTGGTTTGGACGCTGATAGGTATTATTTTTTTTTTTTTAAAGGACCATTAGGGTCGACAAAGTGGACCCTAATGGTTAACTAAGAGTGGACGCTAATGCTTGACTATTAGGGTCAATTTTTGCTTCCGTTTACATTATCTTTAGGGTCAAAACATTGCGACTTTTAGGGTCGATAAAGTGGACGCTAAAAGTGATCATTAGGGTCGACTTTTAAGTGGACGCTGATAATCAGACATTTGATCATTAGGGTCGGACTATTAGCGTCGACACCTTTAGGGTCGAAAAGTCGACGCTGTTGGCAACAGAGTCCACTTTAGGACCTTTAGGGGCGACTTTGAGTCGCCCCTAAAAACCTAATTTCTTGTAGTGCCTCCAACAGCCTCTCCTCCACCAGTGTTTTTCTATTGTAGTTTTTCTGTTGCTTTTTTGTATTTTATGTACTTTCCGTTGGTTTTTTTGGTTGTATTCATTGTTTTATGCCGGTTATAGTCTCCATGTATTGAAGTGGTTTGATCTTGTGGTGGAGATTTTTGATGTTGGTGGTCATCCTTCAACGACTCCAATTCGATTTTTTGCAGTGACTTCCCTACAACAACTATTTAATATTGGTTGTTGCCTTTACCGCATAAGACTCCTTACTGAATTCGTTTGCAATTTGTGGCTTGTTTATGGTTTCTCTGGGACCATGGATAAAACCATTGCTTACTATTTGGTCATTTTGGACTTGTTCCTATAT
Organism: Corylus avellana; assembly: GCF_965113065.1. NCBI lineage: Eukaryota > Viridiplantae > Streptophyta > Magnoliopsida > Fagales > Betulaceae > Corylus > Corylus avellana. The sequence goes on along the minus strand of NC_142490.1, from coordinate 26,905,135 downwards.
CTGTATTGTATTTTCTGTTTGGGCATTTTTGTTGGGGTGCCCAACCCTTTATGGTTGTTTGATCCCCTATAACCCACTTTCCCTTATTTGATTAAAAAAAAACATTAGTTTCTTAAAAACCAACATAAAAAATTAATTTTAAAAAAATCCTAGGCAGTTAGTAAAATCTCATAATTACCTAGACCGTTGATGTGTGCCAAAATATTGCACATTTGGACCTCTTAAATTACATTTGTAAATCCTTTAGCTGTGTTATAATTTGATGTTTTGTGGTAGTTCTTTGTTTTTAGTATTTTGTAGGTTGCTAAGGGAAAACTACGCCTTTAAAGGAAAAAAATCCAACTCATTCCATTAATTTTAGGGCTTAAGACACTTCAGGGAGCATTGGTAGCAAATTTGGATTGAGTGATGATTTGCACCCGACGAGTCCTACTAAAAAGGCCATATCTAGAGTTTTAGAGCTCGGGTTGAAGCGATCTTAGTGTCATTAGAAAGCTAACTCAAAGATCTACAAAGTTATGTTTCACAAGAGTTGGCTAGATCCTAAGGTAGTGCACTCGAGCGCACATATAGTACAATCGAGTGCACTCATGCCTATCGAAAGTGGAAAGTGTATGCTCAAGTGCGATCGTTAAAAGAAGAATAAACAACTTATTTTTCTCTCTTCCTTTTTGCTTTTCGTTTCTCTCTCTTCCATCAATAGTTAAAAAAAGAATAAACAAATCTTTGAAAAATAATATTTAAATAGAATAGTGAAAGTTGATTGTTAAAATAGTGAAGCTGCTATGATGATCTAAAAAAATGAGTTGTTAAAATAGAAAAAAAAAATGTACTTTTGGTTATTTTAGTGAGTAAAATTTGGTGAGATTGCTAAGAATGGTTTTACTGTTCAAACAACACTAAATAATTTTTGAAAAAATTGGAGTTTATAAGTTATAACAATCACAAACACTCAAAAACTTCAAAATTTCTCCACCCTCTTATTAGTGTTTTAAAAAAATTAATTTGAATTTGTTTTATTGTTATTATTATTTTAAATAATTTAATTTTTTCTCTCTTTTGTTTTTTTGGTAAAAATTAGTATTATTGTCAATTTATTTTTATAATAAACTAGTGACTCTTAAATAGTGCAATCGGTACCTTTAGGAAGGTGACTCAAAAAGGTGACTTATGAATACTGATTTAAAAAGGTGACGCTCCCACTATTCAAATGTCACCCTTAGGAAGGTGACGCACACAATTTAAGTGTCCGATTTTAAAAGGTGGCACGTGGCCCTAAATGTCACATTGCAATGAGGTTTTACTGTGTAAACGTTTTTAAATTTGAATCCAGTCATTATGTTTAGAGTCTTTTGTCAAATATCATTATACAAACGTCACTACATTAGTAGTGACTTTTTGGGGCTTAAAACGTCATCTTAATATTTTGATGGCATTTAAAATTTTTTTTTTTTTTAATTATAATAGATTTTGAATTTTTTTATTTTTTTAAATAAAATTTGTTCTTTTTTCCCTTAAACACTCGAAAGAAACCATGAGAGACTTTCTTTATTCTACCAGTCCTCTCTACCCTCTTGGTGGATTTTGTTTCGTTTCCCTCCAACCTACGAAGCTAAGGCCGCCGCCACAAACCGCAGTCCGCGGAATGGAGGTCGGAGGGTCAGATTCCAATGGCCGCGAGTTTAAGAACGCCGAGGAAATGTGGAGGGATCAGGTCGGTGATCCCAGCAAGAAGACAGAGTGGTACAACCAAGGCGTTGGCTATTGGGAAGTATGTACAGCTTTTTTTTTTTTTTTTCGTGTTAAATTATGGTTCCTGGGAAAATTCTGAATGTGTTTGAAATGGGTTTGTGTTTTTGTGTAAGAGAAGGGAGTGGAGGCATCGGTGGATGGGGTCTTGGGAGGGTATGGGCATATGAATGAGGCGGATATTCGGGGTAGCGAAGCTTTTCTCAATACCCTCTTGTCTGAAAGATTCCCCAATGCTGGCACAGACTCCCACCTCGTTGCTCTTGGTACCAACTCCCTCTCCCTCTCTCTCTCTCTCTCTCTCTGTCCGTGTGTGTGTTTCAAGTTTGATAATTTTGGTTCATTGCTAAGTTTGTCTAGTGAAATCTTTTGTGAACTCAATGTTGGCATGTTTTATAATTTCACGCAAGTAAGACAAATGACAATATATAGAGATAAATGTTGGAAAATGTTTTGATAATTGGTAAATGAAACCTGTGCTTGCCGATTGGCATGGTTGCTCATTGTTGTGATGGTAAAATTATTAGGCGAATTGTAAATAGTTTACTTAGTACATCTGAATAAAGCTGATTTTTCCTGCCAGTTTCCAGAAAGATAGCATCCTGAATTTGTTCCTCTCTCTCTCTCTCTCTCTCTCTCTCTTCTGAAAGAAGTCAGTGTCACTTTTATGAAGAAAGGAAGAATTGTTGTAGGGTGCGTATCAATATCATTGTGGTTTAAGATGGAGAGCTATGGAGGGTTTCCAACATGTATTATGATCTGCATTTACCAAATGCATACTTAGCTTAATTTCTTAGTCTAGACTCTTATTGAAGTGACAGTAAATAAATTATGTCTTGACTGAAGAAGCCTTGATATTAATATTGATAGGGACCTCGATTCTGGCAATCATATAAGGTGGATCTGCTACACTAATTTTTAGAACAATCTTAAATTATACGTGCATAGACTTTCAAATGTCCTTCTTGATTTGACTGTGAGCGATCTGATATGTGATTTATCTAAAGTTTTGGTAAAAATATATGCATTCATGTTGGTGGATCAAGGAGAACTTCTGATGTCACTGAATATTATTGTCCTTGGTTCTTGATCTCTAGACAAAAAGATCTATTTTTGTTCGCAAAGGACCAAACAAAGGAAAAAAGTAAAAAAAAAAAAAGTAGTGCGGCTTACTAGTCAAGTTAGCTGAATGAAGAGCTGCTCCTTACCGTTTTCAAATTGGTCGTTTGCAGCAATAATAATGGTGGAAAAACTATCTGAAAGCTTGGATTAGAAGGTGTCAAAGTGCTTGTCTGAAGCGTATTGTTTTATTCTTCTTTAAAACTTCTAAACTTGTCAAAGGATATATACCATACATATTCTTGATATTTAGTTTAAACATTACACGTATTTGGCACTTACGCTATTGCATATGCGTGCTGTATTAGTGTTTTTGTTATGGAAGTTTTCACCGAAGCTCAAACTGCTGCAGATTGTGGTTCTGGCATTGGGAGAGTTACCAAAAATCTTCTCATTAGATATTTTAATGAGGTACGGTCAGTTTTTTTTCGTTATGTAATTTTCTCGGTGTAAACTTCAACATATCCATATATGCATTTCTCTGATAATCTGGTCTTAACTAAAGTTTTGACTAATAGTGTAGATCGGATTAGAATGGATGCAATACATTTCTGCAATGTGCTGTGCATCTCTACCTTTTTTTGATAAGTCCAAAAAAATCCGTTATTTTTCAAATAATAAATAACTGATAATAAGTGAGCGAAAACCTAATTACACAAGACTATACAAAATGAACCCCTTAGAAAAGAGAAAAGGAAAAAGAAAATAATGAACCCCTTCTCTCCTTGTAGTTTGCAAAGTCTGCTTCTTTATTGAATTGTACATGGCTATTAGATTCTATGTTATGTGACTACATTTTATTGATTCATAGTTCCTTTACTACTTTTTTTGTTTACTATTGTTTGTTTGGCATCTATTATCAATAGTAATACAATTCTAGGACACATTCTCCCTCTATGTATGTGTCTAGGTGGGTGTCTTCTTCTGATATTTTCAACTGTGTTGAAGTGTCAAGTTGCCATACCTATGGCCAAGCATGTTGTGTTGTGCTAGCAGGGGTATCTGAAGCAAAGGGTCTGAGTAATATATGCTAGATTGATCCTTATAGTCTGAAATAGTAAATCCGAGCAAACTAAATGCTGTTAGTGGTATCTCATTTCCTTTTTAAACTGACCCAATTTAATGTTGTTATTGTTATTTCGTAAGTGCATTTGTAGGATCTCCACAGCCCCCTCGGAGTCAATGTACTTACCGTTGCATCTTTAGGGACGACTCTGCTAACTATGGCCTTTATAATTACAGAAACAAGCTCCATTAATTTTGAGGCTAGAGGTTGTGGCTCTAGTAGGGTCAAAGGAAGGGTGGTTTAGGCTTGCCTTGTGAGTTTAGGGTTGTTTTGGGTTTTTGGCTGAGGGTTCTTTAGGCTTCATTTGGGTTTTAGGGTCTTTTTTATGGGCTAATGCGGGTTTTCCTATGTATACTCTTTGTGTACTTAGAGGTGCATTACGTTTTTTTTTTTTTTTTTTTTTGATATATACAACATTACTTATCAAAATAAAAAAAACAAAAAAAATTAGAGAAACAAAAAAGTTTCTTTTGCGTACTTCTTGGTCCTGCCAGCACTCTTGGTGGACACAAAAGGTAGTGCTCATCTAGCAAGGCTTCTAGTATTTTGGGGTGCTGAATTATGGGAGTTCGCAGATTTGCTCCTTCTCCACCCCACCCCACCCCACCCCACCCCTCCCTCCCTTTCTTTTGGTAGAAAAGAAACTTCAGTGACTTGTTTCATCTTTCTTATTTATTATTTTTCTTGCTCCACTTTCTATCTACTTCATACATTCACCTTGGGGCGGCCCATTATTTATTCACATTTACATCTACAAAGATTAACATAAATAAGTTTTTCCTGGTTGAACGGAACCATATATATTCTGACATCTTGTGTCCTTTTTGAGGGCATTCTTTTGTTCGAAACAGGATATCATTACCTATATAACATCGACACTCCAACATTTTTTGTTTTCGTGTTTGGATATTAATATCTCTTCCCATGCTTGATAATAGCTGCACCTTATTTTATGTTTATGGAGGTTTCAGACGATACTTAGGCTCCTGCTTAGGTCTCACTTACATGGTACCTATCAGTGTTATATAACATTAATAGGGTTTATTACCTGAAGTAACCTGTTCATGATTTGAAACATGCGATTTAGCTCATTTATTATATTTGATTGTATTTATATTTTTTCCTGAGATCCAGGTCGATCTTCTTGAACCTGTATCACATTTCTTAGAGACTGCCCGTGAAAATTTGGCTCCGGAGAATCATACGTTCTCAGATATGCACAAAGCCACTAATTTTTTTTGCATGCCTCTCCAGGTAATGAACTTGGATATTTAATATCCATATAAATGAGCATTAAGGAATTCTTTATTTTTTGATAAGTAATTGAAATATCATTAAAAGCAAATAGAGCTACTCAGGTACACAAGAGAAACACCTAGGTAGAAGGAGAAAAAGAACAAAAAAATCTAGAAAAGTAAGCACCAAAGGAGCTACAAACGCACCATTCCAAAGAAAGAGTAAAAAAGAAAAAGAAGACTCAAGCTTCACCAATGTCCTCTCGCGGTCCTTGTGCTACCACCATTCCACCAAAGCTACCATATTTGATAATGAAGAAAAAATTGCCAAAAAACTTAACCTAACATCTAGGCATGTGAACCCCTACGTTACTTATGTAATTGACATCCCCCTTCTTGTGCTTGTTGTTGTAGTTTCTTCTTCCCCCCACCCTCTTTTTCAAAGGCCTTATTAGCAGGCAAATTGTGGGGCATTTGGTTGTCAAGTGGAACTAAAATGATTTATTTTATTTGAATGAAAAACTTGGTGTACCAACCCCTCCTGTAAAGTGCTCTCTCCACACGGATCGGGTAATACTCTGGCTTCGCCAGCGGGTTGGCACCAAGGAATTGTTTGCACCCAAGGAGATTCGAACCTTAAACCTTATGGACTACCACAAAGACCGAAGCTCTTACCACTTGAGCCAACCCCTTGGGGTTGGTTCTTTTTCTTTTGTAAGTCAAATCGTTAAACTGTGCCTTGGGGACACCACCTGAGTACATCAGCATTATACAAAAAGAAAATTACTAGAAGACAAAGAAAATACAAATTGGTCATGTAACAAATCAATGAATACTAGAAAATGTTTTAATTTAGAGGGAGATAAGTGCATCATCCAAGCATAAAGTGTTCAAAGAAAGGAGTTTTTGTTGTCTTGGATGGATCTTTCAACACCATCAAAAGACTCCCACTTCTCTGCAACCATAAACACCATAGTAAACATAAAAGAGCAACTTTCCAAATGACTTACCCAAAAAAGAAAAAAACAAAAGTTTTCCAAACTGATCAAGTCTTTTTGTATAATGAATCTCTAAATTTACCATGATAATTATGAAGTTGAATAGACTTCTTTTAATGTAAATGGTAAATACTAAACATAATTTTGCTTTAGTGACTGTATGCCCCTTACTTTTTTAGGTGATTAACTTTTGTATGAGAAAAGCATAAATTAATGGAAGAAGAATTTAAATAGAGATGCTATTGCTCTATTTAAAGATATTTAATTTTTTGGTTTTTGTGAATAAATAATTGAACCATTGAAGTTCTACAATCAATGAAATGACATCATTTTTACAAAAAAAAAAAAAAAAAAAAAAAAAACTGCAATGTCATCATTTCAAAGATATGTAAAATAGATAAAATAGTGTGTTTTTTTTAGTTTATTTTAAATTTTCTGTTTCATTTTTAAGCATCCGTTCGGCTATCATTGGTAATTATAACAACTCATTCTTTTAATGTGGTATTGAAAGTAAATTACGTTAAGTGGTGATAATTATTATTTGATTTTTATAGCTTCCAGTAATTTTCTTACCTTGATCTTTTGCAAATTTGATGAAAGTTTCTTACCTTGATCTTAGGAATTCACTCCCAATGCAGGAAGATATGATGTTATATGGGTGCAGTGGTGTATCGGGCATCTCACAGATGATGACTTTGTAACATTCTTTAAGAGAGCTAAGGTAATTTCATTCTTTAAGATGACACCTCCTTCCCCTGTGAGAAAAGAGTGGAGGGTAAAGTTGTGGCTTTTAGACACAGTGAGTGCATGTATAACTTGTCAGTGAAAAAAGTGTAAACTATGAACATGTTGAGTTATTTACATACCAATTAAAAAAAAGAGAGCGAACAATGAACATCTTAGTTATTTGCTTGGATTCATTAGAAGCCTAAACATTTACAAGTGTTTGGATTTAGATGGTGAAAGGTTTGGCAAGAAGAATGAAGTGTGAACTAAAAGATTGTTGGCTATTATCAATTAACTACTTAAATTCTCAGCTTTATGCAATTCTGTGACCATTATACCCTGACGTGTCCAATACTTTCAAATTTTCTTTTACATCTTTTAGCTTTTCATTTCCTTTATCTCTAATTTTTCTCTTGATGCTTGACTATCCTTTAGATTGGACAATTTATTGGTGAAAGCACCATGAATATGGCCTAGTTTAACCTTGATAAATGTGAACTCTTTTTCTGGATACAATTACCTTTGTGGCCATATTGCCATACAAGGGACTAAATGTTTAGTTATATATCTTTTTTTTTTTTTATTTTAATTTTTTTAATTTTTTTATTATAAGTAATCCAATCTCATTAAGAAGAGTAAAGAGGCGCAACCCAAGTACACATGAAGTATATTAGAGAAACACTCAAAGGAAAAGAAGAACACAAAAACTCGAAATTCCAATAAATTAGAAAAAGTGCTCGGTTGTGAGCAACCATAAACTTAAATAGATTCCAACATAATGGCCTTCAACTCTATCATCGTCCTCTCATAATATTCTAAGTTTCGTGCATTGCGTTCTCTTCAATTACACCATATTAAGCACAAAGGAATCATTTTCCAAACTTCTCTAGTGCAATGTCCTCCAAAATGACCTATGCAACAAGCCAACAACTCTACCACCCCTTGCGGCATGATCCACTCTATCCTAAAAAGATGGAAGATTGGTTCCTACAAGTCCTTGACTACATCATAGTGGAGCAAAAGTGATCAATGGTTTTCTCGCTCTTCTTACACACAACACCAATCAATCATTATGATGTGCTCCTTTCTCAAATTATCCATAGTCAGAATCTTCCCTCCCTAAAGCTGTTGTCCATACAAAGAATGCAATTCTCGAAAGAGCCTTATTTCTCTAAATGCTCTACTAAGGAAAGGGAGATTGATGGGGTGATTAGCGCATTATAATAAAATTTGACCTAAAAAACCCGCCTTTTGGAAGGAATCCAGCAAATCTTATCCTCACCACTTTGTCTCAACTTGAGAGAATACAAAAGATTAAAGAACGAGGTAATCGACTCCACCTCCCAATCATGAATTGAATGGCGTCGTCAGAAAATTGCAATAAATCTGCCACCATAGCCTCTTTAAGGCGAGAAATACTAAACACGTTCGGGAGGACAACCTTGAAAGTTTGATCCCTGCACTACACATCATACCAAAATATGATCTTAGAGCAATCACTCGCCTCAAATCCAATAAATCTAGAGATATCCCCCACCCCTCCTTATATTTTTTCGACACTCATCCCGAAAGACCCATTAATAAAATTATAACACCACCTTCTCCACATACTGTCATATTTAGCTTGCACAACCGTTCTCCACAGAGCCTTTCTCTCCGTGGCATAACGTCATAACCATTTCCCCATCGGCAATAAGGATAGAGTCTAGAATCTGTCTCCCCTTGATGAAAGCATTTTGAGTCTTGGAAATAACCTTCTCCAATACCATTTTCAACTTGTTAGCTAGGAATTTGAAATAATTCTATAGACGCCACCCACTAGGCTAATTGGATGAAAATCCTTAATGTCCACAACCCATGCTTTCTTAGGAATGAGGGTAATAAAAGTTGCATTGAGTATAATTTAAACTTACCTCGAACATGGAACTCATGGAGAACATTCATGATATCTACTTTGAGAAGCTCCCAACAAGTTTGAAAGAAAGCCAAAAGAAAAACCATTAGGGCTCAAGGTCTTATCACCATTCAAAGCTTCCACCACCTCAAAAACCCTACTCTCTTCAAAAGCTCTCTCCATCCAACTAACCTCCTTGTTACAAATATAATCAAAATGGAGACCGTTTCAAATTAGGCTAACAACTGAATTGTTCAGAATAAAGACGATTGTAAAACAGCAAAATATGTTCTCTAATTTTTGTAACATCAAAAGAAACAATGCTATTAATACTTATCAAAAAAGAAAAAAAAAGAAAAAAAAAGAAGAAACAATGCTATTAATATCTAAAGATTTAAAGGAATTGTTATGTCTATTTGAATTAGCAGTTGGTAGAAAAGTTTTGTATTCATATGACCCTCTCTCAACCAAAGTGCTCTCAATTTATGTCTCCAACTCACTTCTTTCAACGGAGTAGTCCTTTCGAAGTCACTAATAACCTCAGCCTTTCTCAAATTCTCATCATCAGATAAAGTTCTTCCTTCTACAATAGCATCAACACCATAGAGTTTGTCTAAAAGAACTTTTTTTGCTTCTCAACATTATCAAGTACCTTTTCGTTCCATTTTTCAAGTTGATTTTCAAAGCATTCAATTTACATGCCATGATAAAATTACGGGAACCTTGAAAGTTGTAAAACATCCTCAATCGTATCACCTTTTCCACAAAGCCCTATGATTTTAACCACATAATCTCATACTTGAAATACCGCTTGCTCCGATAAACTTCTCCATAATCAAGCAAATAGGAAAATGATCTGATAATAATCTAGGGAGCCTAAAAAATTTATCAATTTTGAAACATTTCGAAACCGGGCTTCTTATCAAAAGAGAAGAAACTTATCAATTCTGGACCACGAGGGAGGATCATAGTTATTAGACCACATAAAATTTATACCTACAAGAGGGATATCCATAGATCCCTTTAAAAAATGAACTCAGAAAACTCTATCATAGTTGGGGAAGAATGAGCATTACTCAATCTCGCACTCGGATAGTGGATGATGTTGAAATCACCCCAATGCATCGTAAATTCCACCAACTAAGCAACCTTGCTAGTTCATCTCATAACAACCTTTTATCAACGTTGACATTAGGACCATATCCTATTTTTACTACCAATGAATGCCTCAATAGCATATTGGCATTTGGAGAACTGGGGGTTATTTGTAAAATGGACTTAGAAAAAGCTTATGATCATGTTAATTGGGATTTCCTACTTTTTATTTTTATTTTTTTTATAAGTAATTGTTGTATATATCAAAAAAACACAATGCGCCTCAAAGTACACAAAGTGTATACAAAGGAAAGCCCGAAAAAACCCATAGAGAAATCCCTATAAATGCACCCCAATAGCCAAAAAGAACCTACACAAAACCTGAAACCCAAACCCAAAACCACCGTAAGCTTACAAGGCAAAACTAAAACACCCTGCCTTTGACCCTACTAGAGTCACATCCTCTAGTCTCAAAATTAATGGAGCATTCCAAGTTTTTAAGCTCCCTCTTCGCCTTAGTATTGGAGACAGACACCCTCCGATCACGGATTTCCTACTATACATGCTGAGAATGTGCGGGTTTGGGAAAAATGGTGCTCAATGGATAGCTCATTGTATTTCCTCGTTGCAGTTTTTAGTTTTGGTGAATGGCTCTCCTACAGGTTTCTTTAGTAGTTCTTGGCTTGAGGCAAGGGGACCCTTTTTCTTTTTTGCTGTTTGTCATAGTGATAAAGGCATTGGGTAGGATGATTTCAACTGCAGTGAGTAGAGGTTATTGTCTACCTTCTCTGTGGGGACATGGACTGATATCTCTCATCTTCTATTTGTTGATGATATGTTACTTTTTTGTGGGGCTGACCCAAATCATCTACGCAATTTATGAGTTTATTCTTATTATTTGATGCTATGTTGGGTTTGAAGACCAATTTAGCCAAGTTAGAATTGGTTCATGTGGGATATGTGGAAAATGTGGTTGGGTTGGCTGGGATTCTGGGTTGTGGGGTTGCATCTCTGCCCTTGAAGTGTCTTGGTCTTCTGTTGGGGGCTTCCTCTTATAAGAGCAAGCATATAGGGACAATGTTATTGAGAAGATAGAATGTTGGTTGGCTAGTTGAAAAATGTTGTATTTGTCTAAGGGTGGTAGGATTACTCTTATTAAGAGCACTGTACCCAATTTACTTATGTACTATTGTTGCAAACCGTGTTGAGAAGCTCCAATGTAATTTCTTAAGGGTGGGCTAGTTGAAGTGTTTAAATATCACCTGGTAAGTTGGCCCAAGGTTTGCACGTCGATCTTCGAGGAAGGGTTGGGGATTAATAACTTGCTAAGGTTCAATCATACTCTTTTGGGTAAATGGCTTTTGTGATATGGGCTTGAGAGAGAATTTTGGTGGAGAGTGGTGGTAGACTCTAAATATAGAAGCTCATGGGGAGGTTGGTGTTCTAGTGAGCCTTTCGAGGTGTATGGAGTTGGGTTTATGGAAGAATATTAGGAGGGGTTGTGGGAAGTTTTGTAGTCATACCAAATTTGAGTTGGGAGATGACTCCAAGGTTAGATTCTGGCATGATCTATGGTGTGGGGATATGGCTCTTAAGGATGCTTTTCTAGTTTTATTTGGTATTGCTTGCGTAAATGATGCTTTTGTTGCGACTCACGTGGAATTTTTTGGAAGTGCCATTTAATGAAACACGAGCTTTGCTAAAGCGGCTCATGATTGAGAGGTAGATGTCTTTGTTTTATTTTTTAGGATGTTGTATTTAGTGAGAATGAGATGGGAAGGGGAAGACAAGTTGTAGTGGTTCCCTTCTAAAAGAGGGTTGTATGGTGTTAAATCATTCTATTGGGTAATGGGTTGTCATGAGGGCTTCTGTTTCTCTTAGAAGAGTGTTTGGTGGATTAAGGTTCCGTTGAGGGTGGCCTTTTTTGTGTGGTCGGTGGCCCTAAGAAAGATCCTTACCATGTACAGTCTTTGGAAGCGGCGCGTTATTGTGGTTGATAGATGTTGCATGTGCAAAAGGAATCGGGAGTTCGTGGACCATGTTCTTCTTCGTTGTGAGGTTGCTTGTACCATTTGGAATGTTTTCGTACGTTGATTTTGGTTGTCTTGGGTTATGCCTAGATGAGTAATCGATTTGTACGCTTGTTAGTGGACTATCAACAACACTCGGAGTAATGCTGTGTGGAAGATGGCGCATTCGTGCGTTTTGTGGTGTCTATGGAAGGAAAGGAATGATGTGAGGATCGCGAGAGAACTTTGGAGGAGATTAAGTCTTTGTTTTCAACACTTTCTATCTTTAGATAGTTGCTTATGTTTCTCTAGTGGTGATTAGTTATCATGATGGCTTCTCCTATATACTTCTTGTGTACATGGGGTTGCCTTACACTTTTAATGATATTTCGATTACTTCTCTAGTGGAGATTTAGTTTATCATGATCTTTTTATTCTTTTTGTCCCTACTAGTTAGGTGGCTTCTCTTGTATACTTTTTGTGTACATGGGGTTGCCATACGTTTTTAATGATATTTCAATTATTTATCTATCAAAAAACACCCTCAAAAGCCTAAACAAAATTATCAACTACATTTTGAAAAGAACAGGTAATGGTAAATTTCCCCTCACAATTTTTTCCACTACCCTGCTATCTCACATAAGCAAAATCCCACTAGAAGTCGCTCTAGACCCTAAGTAACACCAATCCACATGTTGACAGCCCCCACAAACTTTTTTTTTTTGATGTCGGGGAACCTCTCTAAGGCAGGGCCCTTCGGACCCACCTCTACAGGGTAAACCCCTGTTCCGTGCACCGCACCCTTGTAAGTTTTCCTATACAGAACTGGTTAAATCGCTAGCTTTTCATCAATAGGTGTAGCCCCAAGGAATTGTTTGCACCCATTAGGTGCTGAACCTTGGACCTTGAAAGGAGCAAACCCTCAAGACCAAGGCCGTCACCACTTGGGCCAACCCCTTGGAGTTGACAGCCCCTACAAACCACGCACAACAAGGACCCTTTTCCCACCTCTAAGGTCAATTGCTCATTCCAAGCCCTTGGGATCGACTGCACCATCAACAACTCCCAAACAAGGAGCAAAAGACAAGTTTTCGATGGTGGCTTTTTCTAGGGCATCAACCATTTGCAAAGACCCAATATGCCCCCAACATGGATTTGAAGACCTGACAACTAGGTCATCGCCGGCAGTTTCTGTACTCACCATAGTGATGCCAACCAGAGACAGCAGCGACTTAGTGATAGAAGGCGGCACCTTTGGCAGAGAACCGCTAGCGAGAAGGCACTATGTTTCATCTTCTATTGGTACGCATTGGCACCCCTTAAGAACTCTTCTAAGAGTAGAAACAGAGACAACGGGACCAAGGAGTGGATCTACCAGTAGTCCATCAGGCACACCCCCAATAGTGCCCATACGAGGAAGAATAGGCAAATCTTCGACAAAGGCTTTTTTTGAGACAACACCTAATTCCAAAGACCTAGCATGCCCCCAACGTATAATTGAGGACCCTACAACTGGGTTACTATCGGCAAGTTCTGTACTCAACTCAATGGTGCTGTCCAGTAGCGGCGGAGATTGCATGGCAGAAAATGGCTCCTTTGGCAGAGAAGTTTTGGCGAAAGAGCTCTTTGTATCCTCACCCAACGGTAGACTTCGAATTCCCTTTAGAATCTTTTCCTAAAGAGCGACGTAGATGTCAAAGCTATGTGGCAGAACTATTGGAATTCCATTTGGTTGATCAAAAAGAACACTCGGACCCATAATTGCATTGAGCCCGAAAAGGAAACTCTAGAACCCGCTTTCACTTTCAATTTAAGCGTGGATTTGGCTTTGGGACAAAAGGTGTTTAAACTGGGTGCCACTAGAGCCTAGCGACCTTTACCTCTAATGACAACTTTAGTTTGGGCAAGGGTAACAAGTTGGTGTCGTGTACATCGTTGGGAGGCTTAGAAGGGATTCTCCCTTGTGGGTGGGGCTTTAGCTTGACAACAACAACCCTCTCAGGGCGTAGTCCGTTTTCAATACCAACTAGGCCCTGGTATTGATCAATCCTTTCAATACAACGGTTCACTTCCATTTTAAGGAGAACCACCAATTCTCTCAGGGTGCGAAAGTTAAGATTTACACTCAAATTGCCCTTGACATTTCTAGAGCTGTCTGCATTGGTAGAAGATCTGGAATGCCATGTAAATCCCAACAAAAATCCACAGAATGATTACTATGACCACAATGAGTGCATTTGCGAGGCCCACAACTTCCAATGGGATCACTTATATTTTAATCACGTCCACCACGAAAACCACAAGCGCCACATCCCCCACGGGAACTACCATAACTACCACGGGCAGCCATAAAAGTAGCACAATCACCATTATGTTGCATGCTCAACAGAGAACCATGATCAGAGATAGTAGCACACTGAAGCCGAGAAAAAACCTTAGGAAGCAATGGGAGGTCGAAGCCACCCAAATTCTGCGCTCGAACAAACTCATTTTCAGGTTTCAAGTCGAGAAGAAACTGAACCACATCTACATCTTGACGTTGCTTTTCAACTTTCTTCAAGTCAGTGGAGAGTGGCTGATACATGTCTCTTTCCTTACAAATGGCCACAACTTGATTGTAGTACTCATCTACAGTTTGATTGTCTTGCTCAAGCCCAAAGTATTGTTTATACACCTCATAATTCCGAGTGATGTTCCCAATACCAGAGTACATGTGTTGGAGATGATCCCAAATTGCTTTATCAGTAGGAAGATAGAGACACGAGGATCTAATGTGGGGCTCAATACTGTTCAACATAAAAAATATAATTTGATGTCAGCCTAGTCCCAAAAGCTCGTGGAGCTATTTTCCGGAGGTTGCCCTGATTTCAAGTGAGAATATAGACCTTTCCCTCTCAAGCATGCTTCCACAGACGCGTCCAATAAACATAATTTTTTCCGTTTAGTTTCACATGTGTCATAGGAGCAGGACCCATAGAAGCAAAAGTAATTAATTTTGAGTTAAGAGGCCATAATGCGGTAACAACATGCAAATAACTGCAAGAGCCCACCAAAGAACGGAATACCAAGTGAAAATAGGCAAAAAATCAAATAAAACAGCCCCAAACTGAAGCAAACTGGCTGAAAGAGACTTGTGTCAACTGAAAACAACTCAAACCGTGGCAGAACTGAGAGAAATTGTCAAAAACTGACCTGAACCGGACTGAACTTGAGCAAAATAGGATTGAAACATGGTGAACCGGAATGAACCGAGAGAAATTGTCGAAAAACTGACCTAAACTGGTTGCAAACTAGCCTGAACCAGCTGCAAAATAGCCTGAATCGGATTGGACCGGTCGAAACCAAAACATGGACAGCCTTATCCCAGTTTGAGGTTGGGATATCCTTATCCCGAATAGGCGATGACAACCACCTCGAACCAAACGACAGTCTTCTTCTTCGAAATGTCGCCGGAAAATTGCCATCGACACCCAAACTGTGCCAGGGACACAACGACCTTGTCGGAGACCACCCCAACTATGACAAATAGAGTTGCCGGCAACACCTAAAACCTGTCTCCGGCCACCACAGAGAGTACTAGCCACCACAGACAGAACCGTCCAACTACACCAACCAACCACCAAAGACGAAGAGTGCGGTCCGCTGGTTACACCTAGTCTGCCAACAATGACGAATCCAAATCCAACCATGGAGATGACGGTGAGATCACATCATTGACGACAGTGAACTTGGCGTCATCTCCTACCACGGGCATGAAGCCCAATAATGCAATTTTCTTTGATCAATAGCAAGATGAATGGGGCGAGAGAGAAAAAGAAAAGATAAAAAGGAAGGAGAAGGGGAAAAAAAATATTGAAGAGATACAAAATATCAGGAAAATGTATAAACCCTAGGCTCTAATACCATGTTGAAAGTTTTGCTTGAAGAAGGGTAGAGAAATGAGGAGGCTCGTTCAATGTTACATCATCTTTAATCACATCTCGACATGCTTGAATGAAATGTATAATAAAATCATCAGGGTCTGATGCGTTATCACTAATCATACCTTTCACCACCTCCAACACCTCAGATTCCTCAAACTTTCCTTCTAATCAATTGGTCTCCTCAGCAATGGAGTCAAAAGCAAGGCCATCCAGCTTGGGCCGCCAACTAAACTGTTTGGAAAACAATCGGTTATAGAAAAACAATGTGTTCCCTGATCTAAGTGATAGCTTCAAGTTGTGTAGCCTATTCTCTTTTAGACTGTTTTAGGAGTATTGGATGGTGAATTATCTGATTTCTCTTTATTTTTGTGCTATCATGTGCTTGACCTTTCTTAGCTTTCATTTGTTAGCCTTTGACTGATGTTCAGCTCTTTGGTGGTAAAATTACTACTATTTTCGCCTTTTTTTTGCTTTGTAGGATGTTAAAAATTGGAGTTTTCCTCTTTAACTTTTTTGTGTTTGCTTGGAGTTTTATGTCTCAAAGACCTTGTATATATGCTGCCTCCTATACCTTTATTCAATTTGTTTTCACATAGTTTGACTTCATAAATATTCTAATGAACATCTGTAGCTGCTGCACTTTAGTGGTACTAACTTATTAGTTACTTCTAGGCTGGCCTTAAACCCGGTGGCTTTATCGTCCTGAAAGAGAATATAGCAAGAACGGGTATGCTTTCTTTTTGTTTTCTGTCACTCTAGTTATGCTGAAATTTTCATCAAGGGTACTTTACGATGCAGTAACTTATGTTTGCACCCTACAAGCTCTAAGTGGATGCCATTTCTTTCATCTATACAGCTTCTGTGGTTCTTAAATGAAGAGGTGTTTTTTTTTTTTTTTTTTTTTGATAAGTAATTGACCCTAAGAGAGGGAGAAGGGGAGATTCAAAGATTCTGATGATGGGTCAGGTCCAGGTATGGTTGAAAACGAGGGGATTTTGGTTATGGGTAGTTTTGATCACGGGGAAGTTGGTTTGGAGGAGACAATACCAGAAAAGGTTACCAATAGCTGGGTTATTGATAGGTGTATAGACTTTTATCCCAAGATTGGATTGACTTGTGAGGGGGAAACGGATAAAATGGAGGCTTTACTCAATGATATTGAAGATTCTCGAAAGCAGCCAGTTATCGATGTGGTGGGTACTTCCTCTAGTGTCCCTGCTTCCAGAGGAAATAGGGAGCTGAAGAGACCAAACTGTTACGTCAAGTATGAAAGGGGCTGGTTGGAAATCCAGCAAGGTAAGGGAAGAGTGAGAGGTCGACATGGTGGTCTATGAAGCCAAAAATCATTGCATGGAATGTGAGAGAGTTGAATGCCCTCAAGAAAAGATTGAGGATTGGGGGTCTTTTAAAAGAGTGGAAAGCAGGAATTGTGTGCTTGATCGAAACAAAGATGGAGTTTATTTCCCGGGAGGTGGTACGTAGTTTATGGGGAGGCCAACATGTGGGCTGGATGTATAAGGGATCTAATGGGGCGTCGGGGGGCATGTTGTTGATGGGATAGGAGGATAGTTGAAAAAAAGGAGTGTATGGGGCGTTACACAATGGCTTGTTCTTTTCAGAATGTGGAGGACCATTTTGAATGGGCGTTTGGGGGGGTGTATGGCCCGAATGATGATGTGGAAAGAAGGATCCTTTGGGAGGAGTTGGCTGGTTTGATGAATGTGTGGGAGGTACCATGGTGTTTTGGTTGAGATTTTAATATAGTTCGGTTTCCTAGTGAGAGGTCTAGTGATTCGAACAATTCTACAGGCATGATGGAATTTTCGGATTTTATATCCGAACAAGGTTTGGTGGATATTCCATTGGCGGGGATATCCACCAATGTCTGTATACATGGTCCAATAATCAAGAAGATGAAACCTGGTCAAGAATTGATCTATTCTTATTCTCACCAGATTGAGGATCACTATCGGTGGTGTCACAAAGAAGGCTTCAACGTCTACTTTCCGATCACTTTCCCTTATTGCTGGATTGTGGGGAATCTAGTGGAGGTCGTAAGTATTTTAAATTTGAGAATATGTGGTTAAAGTCTGAAGGCTTTGTTGACAAGGTTAAGTCTTGGTGGGATTCGTATATGTTTGAAGACTTACCTAGTTTTGTTTTGGTTAATAAGCTGAAATCCCTTAAACTGGATTTGAAAAAATGGAACAAGGAGGTGTTTGGTGACATTGGGAGGAAAAAAAAAGGAGTTGTTGGAAGGGATCCAAGAGCTGGATGTTATGGCAGAAACTAGGGGTTTAGTAGAGGAAGAAAAGATTAAATTGGCTGATATGTCGAAGGAACTGGAGAATACTTTATTGTGTGAGGAAATACATTGGCGACAAAAATTGAGAGACTTGTGGCTGAAGGAGGGGGATAGTAACACTAGGTTTTTTCATAAGGTGGTTAATTCCCATCGCAGGTATAATCGTGTGGAAGCTTTACGTATCAATGGTGCTTTGTCTTATAATCCTACAGAGGTAAAAGAACATATTGTGCAGTTCTATCAAAGCTTATATTCTGAGCGAAGTTCTTAGAGACCTAAAATGGATAATCAATTTTTTTCGTCCATTGATGAGGAGGAGAAAAATTGGTTAGAAAGAGACTTTGAGGAGGAGGTTTGGGAGGTGGTAAAAGGTATGGAGGGTGACAAGGCACTGGGACTAGATGGTTTCACCATGGCATTCTTCCAATCTTGTTGGGCTGTGGTGAAACATGATGTTATGGCTGTTTTTTCTTAATTCCATTGAAGATGTGAGTTGGTGAAGAGTATGAATGTAACATTTGTGTCCTTGGTTCCAAAGAAGGCGGATGCGTTGGAGGTGAAGGATTTTCGGCCCATTAGCTTGGTGGGAGGGGTGTATAAAATTTTATCCAAGGTCTTGGCCACTAGAATGAAAACTGTTTTAGGAAAGATCATCTCTAACTCTCAAAATGTTTTTATTGGTGGGCGACAAATATTAAATTCTGTGCTCTTTGCTAATGAATGTTTGGATGGTCGAATGAGATCAAGGGTGCCAGGTGTTATTTGCAAATTGGACTTGGAAAAGGCTTATGACCATGTTAACTAGGACTTTTTGTTGTACTTACTAAAAAAATGTGGTTTCGGAGAGAGATGGAGGGCTGGATAGAGTGGTGTATTTCGTCGATCAGATTCTCCATTTTGGTAAATGGAACGCCAGAGGGTTTCTTTAATAGTTCGTGGGGGATTCGGCAAGGGGACCCGATGTCGCTGTTACTTTTTGTGTTGGTTATGGAGGCTTTGAGCAGGATGGTGAATGTGACAATAGAGCAAGGTTTATTGTCAGGTTTCTCTGTGGGAGAAAGGGCTTTTTCAGATTTGTTGGTTTCTCATTCTTTATTTGCTGATGATACCTTAATTTTTTGTGAAGCATATCCTGACCAAATCCGATACGTACGCCTTATTCTCTTGTGCTTTGAGGCGGTTTCGGGGCGGAGGGTTAATCTTGGTAAATTAGAACTTGTTGCTATAGGGGAGGTGGACAACATTGGGGCTTTGGCTAATATTCTTGGATGTAGTGTTGCGGCTTTGCCTATGAAGTATTTGGGTTTGCCATTAGGGGCTACGCACAACGCTACGTCTATGTGGAATGGTGTGCTTGAGCAGATGGAGCGTCATATGGCAGGATAGAAGAAATTGTATCTATCAAAGGGAGGTCGATTAACTCTTATAAAGAGTACGTTGTCTACTCTTCCAACTTATTTTTTATCTTTGTTTCTTGTTCCTATGAGTGTGGTCAAAAGGATTGAGAAACTTCAAAGAGATTTCTTGTGGGGAGGAATGGGAGATGAACAAAAATTGCATCTTGTTAATTAGAACCAAATATGCCGTCCCCTATGGGCCAGCGGTCTTGGCATTTGGAATGTACATAAGTTTAATCAAGCTCTCTTGGGAAAATGGTTGTGGAGATATGCGACAAAAAGTGAGGCTCTTTGGTACAAGATAATTAAAGCCAAGTATGAAGATCAGGATGGTGGGTGGTGTTCGAAGGAGGTGTTGGGTTCTTATGGTGTGGGTTTGTTGAAGCATATTAGAGGAGGTTGGGGTACTTTTGCAAAAGGTGTGAGGTTTGAGGTGGGGATGGGATCGAAAGTTTGCTTTTGGCATGATATTTGGTGTGACGATCAACTGTTGAAGCATGCTTTTCCTTCCCTGTTCAGTATTGCGAGGTACAAAGAAGCGTGGGTGATGGATAATTTTAGTTGGAGGAATGGGATGGTTGAGTGGAATGTCATTTTTGCGCGTTCCGCCCAGGATTGGGAATTGGATGTGGTCTCAACTTTCTTTGAACTGCTGTACTCTTGTAAGGTTTCTTATGGTAATGCGGACCGTATTCGATGGTCCTCGTCTAAAAAGGGTATGTTTGAGGTGAAGTTGTTCTATAAGGCCTTGTCCATTCCAGATTGTAAGGTGTTTCCATGGAAGAGTATTTGGCGCTCTAAAGTGCCTTCGCGAGTGGCATTTTTTGGGTGGACTACAGCTCTCGGCAAAATTCTGACACATGACAATTTGTGAAAGAGGAGTATTATGGTAGTGGAATGGTGTTGTCTGTGTAAGAAGAATGGGGAGTCCGTAGATCATGTTGATTCATTGTGAAGTGGCTACTCGGTTATGGAACTATGTGTTTACTTTGTTCGGTACTGAGTGGGTCATGCCGCAAAGGTTCCTTCACTTGCTTTCTTGCTGGAATCAGGTGGGGGGTAGGGATATCTCTAAAGTCATTTGGAGGATGGTTCCTTTGTGCATCACATGATGTATTTGGCGGGAGAGGAATGCCCGAACGTTTGAGGATAAGGAAGAATATGATCGCTATGCTACACTTGTGGGCGTTGGCTCATCATCGTAGTATTGTCCCGACTATAGATGAGTTCTTGAATATGTGCTCTATATATTCCGTAGGGGTTTCTATTGTATATATTTTTGCATTAGGGTTGCGCTCCTCTGCGCTTTTTCAATAATATTCACATTAATTATAAAAAGGGGAGATTCAAACTAGTGTCTTCCACATTATCGAGCGTGGTCCCCAACCAATTATTACATTTGTAACTAAATTCTCAAATATGTGTCGAGGAAATAATACTGTAAGAGATAGAAAAAAATGTAATATATCATTAAGAAAAAAAAAAAAGAAAACGTTATAAAA
Organism: Corylus avellana; assembly: GCF_965113065.1. Taxonomy (NCBI): domain Eukaryota; kingdom Viridiplantae; phylum Streptophyta; class Magnoliopsida; order Fagales; family Betulaceae; genus Corylus; species Corylus avellana. The sequence goes on along the minus strand of NC_142490.1, from coordinate 26,884,117 downwards.
AATAATGCCAAAATATAGCTTCAACTCATGCACTTTCAAGCAAGTCTAAGAAAATACAAACTTAAGTATCAAAAGTACATAACCAAACTTGGTAACAATAAACTAGTCTGATTCATGTTTCCATTCATTTTTTTTGATAAGTAAAAGTCATTGTATTAAAAGCGCAAGGGGTGTGGAAGATGATGGTGGTCGGGAGGACGATCTCGAAGCGCAGTTGTGTGGAAGATGATCCCTCTGTGTCTTATGTGGTGTATATGGAATGAAATAAATGCTAGATGTTTTGAAAAATCCACTAGGACTATAGAGGAATTGACTCATCTTTTCTTCTTTACTGTTTACTCTTGGATGGCCGCTTGGCTAGCTCCTTTAGTAATTAGTTTCTCTAACTTTCTTTTTCATTTCTCCTTCTTAAGCGCTCTCTGTTTATACTTCCCGTGTATGTGGGTTGCGCCCCTTTGCGCTTTTTATATATCATTATTACTTATCAGAAAAAGCGCAAGGGGCGCAACCCATGTACACTGGAAGTATACAAAAGAGCCTACTCACGAGCTTTAAACTGTAAAGGACGCACATAGATCTATAAATTCCGTAAGCGTTGAAGCTTGCGAAGAAGACCCCAAGACCCTCCAAGAGAAGAGTGTTTGGAGCACCCTTTGCTTCACTTCTATAGTGCCCATTTCATGATCCTCAAAGCTCCGCGCATTCCTTTCTCTCCATAAGGACCACATTACACACAAAGGAGCCATCCTCCAAATGTGCATGGCTGTTCGCTTTCCCCTTTGCCCTCTCCATCTTCCCAAGCATTCCTTCAAACTCCCCGGCATCACCCACGTTATACCAAATAGCTGGAGGATCATGTTCCATACCTCTACAGCAGCTTCACAATGCACTAAAAGGTGATCAATAGATTCGCCACTCTTCTTGCACATACAACACCATTCCGTCACAATAATGTTCTTTCGTAGGTTGTCCAAGGTTAAAATTTTTCCCATAACCGCCGTCCATACGAAAAAAGCCACCCTCGGAGGAGCTTTACTCTTCCAAATAAGCTTCCATGGACCATCCACCGGGGTTGAATTTAACTACACCTTGTAGAAAGACTTCACCTCAAAAATTTTCCTTCGAGGGAATCCAACTAATTTTATCTACCCCACCTTGCCTTACCTGTTGGGAATACAGCAATTCGAAGAATCTCGAAACCTCCCCCAATTCCCAATCATGAACAGGTCGAGTAAATCTTACATTCCAATAGATAGCTCCATTTACCCTCTCCATATTCTCCTCTACCCATGCCTCCTTTCCACATGCAATATTAAACAAGGCGGAAAACAAATTCTGCAGTGATGCCTCCCCACACCACACATCCTGCCAAAACAACACGAGACCCGGTTCCTATCTCGAATCGCACATGTTGCTTAAACTCATCCCACCCCCTTCAGATACTTTTCCACAGTTCCACCCCATATGACCCTCCTACCTCCTTGGTACACCAATCACCCCTCATCACCTCATATTTTGTCTCCACTAATTTCCTCCACCATGCATCTCTTTCATGTGCAAATCTCCACAACCATTTACCCAATAAAGCTCGATTAAATTGTATCAAATTCTTTACCCCTAATCCCCCCGCCTCCATTGGCCTCCGAATGTTGGACCAACTGACCAAATGGAATTTGAACTCGTCTCCGTCACCTCCCCATAGAAAATCTCTTTAAATTTTTTCGATCTGTTTCGCCACACTCACTGGGATTTGAAACAACGATAAATAGTATGTGGGTATACTAGATAGCGTACTCTTGATCAACGTTAGTCGCCCCCCCTTGGATAGATACATTTGCTTCCACCCCGCCAATTTCATCTCCAGCTTCTCTATGACCTTATTCCATATAGAGGGGTCCTTATTATGAGCCCCCAAAGGCAACCCCAAATATATAAATGGTATTGAATCCACACCACATCCAAGTATACTTGGCAATCCTTCTACATCTTCCACCATACCTATAGGAGCAATCATAGACTTTGATAAATTTATTTTCAACCCCGCAACCGCTTCAAAGCACAACAACAAGCATCGCAAATTCCGGAGTTGTTCCACCTTTGGCTCACAAAAGATAATAGTATCATCGGCAAAGAGTAAGTGCGACACTTCCATTTCCTCATCAAGCCGCGAACCCACTGAGAAACCAGCCATAAGCTCTCTCTCTGCCATTGCCTTCATCATCCTACTAAAAGCCTCCATCACCAACACAAATAAAAGAGGGGACAAAGGATCCCCTTGTCTCACTCCTCAAGAACTACCAAAAAAATCTGCCGGTGTTCCATTAATGAGCACTGAAAATCGTACAATAGAGACACAATGATGAATCCATGCTCTCCACCTTTCCCCGAACCCACATCTCTCCAACATGTATAATAAAAAATCCTAGTTGACATGACCATATGCCTTCTCCAGATCCAACTTGCGAATAAGACCCGGTTCCCTAGATCGAATCCAGCTATCCACACATTCATTCGCCATTAAAACAGAATCTAAAATTTACCTGCCTGGTATAAAAGCATTTTGGGTATGTGATACAAGCTTCCCCATTATGGAATTCAACTGACTAACCAACACCTTTGAGATTATTTTATACACTCCGCTTACCAGGCTAATAGGTCGAAAATCGTTTATGTCCACCGCCCCAGCTTTGTTTGGAATAAGTGCCACAAAAGTAGCATTAATGCTCTTCTCGAATTTACCACTATCATGGAATTCCTTGAAAACCGCCATCAAGTCCTCCTTAAGGGCCTCCCAACATTTTTGATAGAACGCCATAGTAAAACCATCCGGTCCAGGTGCCTTATCACCATGCAAATTCCTCACCACCACCGAAATCTTCTCTTCCTCAAAGTCTCTCTCCTGCCACAATCTCTCCCCTTCCTCAATAGAGTTAATATGTTCCATCAAAGGATCTAATAATGTGGTTGGTCTCTCCTGACACTGCTCAGAATACAGAGCTTTATAAAAATGCACAATATGATCTTGTATAGCTGCCAGATCCTCGGTCCTTCTCCCACCCACCATCATTGCCGCAACCATGTTCTTTCTCGTGTGAGTTTGCCAACCTATGAAAGAACTTCGTATTCCGATCGCCCTCTTTTAGCCACAATGCTCTAGATTTCTGCCTCCAACTCATTTCTTCGTGTAAGAGTGTCTTCTCTAAGTTTTGAGAGCATTCATCTCGCCGAAGTGTCTCCTCCTCCGTTAATTCTCTACTTTCTATTAGTCTGTCCAGCCCACCCAAAACCTCCTCTAACTCCTTTTTACGTTTGCCTATATCTCCAAAAACCTCCACATTCCATTTTTTGAGGTCCCCTTTCAAAGCTTTCAACTTACGGGCCAGCACATAACTATGGTTACCGTCGAAAAAATAGGAATTCCACCAATTCTTGACCTGCTCCACGAACCCCTCTGCTTGTAACCACATTTTTTCGAACATGAATGGTATATGACCCCTTGCAATTCCACACTCCATCATCACTGGAAAATGATTTGATAATACTCTAGGCAATCTTTTTTGGCATACATCTGGATAGTGTTCCTCCCATTCTGTAGAGATCAAAAATCTATCAAGTCTGGACCCTGCACGCCTATTAGACCATGTGATCCGCCCTCCTACCATTGGAAGATCGATAAGCCCATGCTCGAAGATGAAATCAGCGAAATCGGTCATTGCTTGCGTTTGTCTTGTAGCCCGTAATCTTTCTCCAAGATTGTGCACGACATTAAAGTCCCCTCCCACACACCAAGGTCGATCCCACACATTCATTACACCTCCCAGTTCATCCCAAAAATTGCTTCGGATACTAGCATCAGTTGGCCCATACACACCCGCAAAAGCCCATTCAAAATTTTCTGTGACACTTCGGAAGACACAGGCTACTACAAAATGCCCTACACATTCCTCAACTTTCTCCACCACTCGTCTATCCCACATTAACAAAATACCTCCAGATGCACCCGTAGCTCTCAAGTACAACCAACCAACATGATTACACCCCTACACACTCCGAATCACCGCAATATTAATAACCTCCATTTTTGTCTCCTGTAAACACACAATATCCGCTTTCCACGCTCTTATTCTCCGCCTAATTTTCACTCTTTTCTCTATCTCATTCATACCTCGCAGATTCCACTAAATTATTTTTGGCTTCATTGACAAGATTTTCCAGCCCTCCCTTTACCATTCTCTTTTCGCGATCCTTTCACATCATAGTTCACTGTGCTTTCCAATTGCTTTAATTCCTGACTACCTCAATTCCCCACTTTAGCAATCCCGGGTGTCCCCTGCCCCTTCGCCCATTTGCTATATTGTTCTCGATGGTAGTAAACAGTGCCAGCAACTCCTCCTCATGCCCATCGCACTTGAGACCCAGTTCTTGGCAAAATTCTAACACCCGTTCTAGGACCTAGTCCGGTGACACAGGTGTATTTTCTCCCACTCCCATTATGGCTAAAGGTGGAATATCTAATAACTCGTCCCCCCCCCCCCCCCCCCCCAATTTCATCTAGTAAACTGACCCCTTCTATTTCTGCACCAACCCCCTCACCTCTCCCGTTACTTTAGCTTCCCCTCCTTCAGACTGCGCCATATGTGTCTCCACAACCAATCCCACCTCCTCGGGTATTTTCGTACGTTCGGTTTCCTGAGCTGTCGCCGGTAAGTCTCCGGCAGGCTTTCCGGTGATGTCAGTTATTTTTGAACACTGATCCACGGGCTGACCCACAACTTCAGAGACTCCCAATGCTTCTGTGCTCCCCTTTTCGGCCCTGTCTGAGACGGTCTCCCCCTGCTCCACCACCCCTGATGCCGTCGCTGGTATCATGGAAACGACGCCGGCAGCGTCTGGACCGTCTCTAGTCCCTTCTTCGGCTAGCTCTGTCTTGTTTTCAGCCTGCCTAGATGGTCCATCCTTCTCATCGGCGTGTTCTGTGCCAAGAAGTTCCGTAAGTTGCTCAGGCGTTCCACTCCGATCAGTCTCCGGTGAACTTGTAATTGCCGGTAAATAGATGTGGTCACTCGCATCGGCATGTTCTGTGTCAATATCCTCCTTTTCTTCCTCCGGCGTCACACTCTAGTCATCAACCGGCGATACTGCACTCATCGGGTTTGGGCGCCATCGTTTGTTTCGAGTGGGATACTGGCGAACGTATATCTTCTGGTACTTGTTGATAATCTGCATCCTCGTGGGCTTATCTACTGGCTCTACAACCATTTTAGTCTGCTCAGGCCCATTCTCATTCACCCTGTTTGGGGCCCATTCCTTCAGCCCATTCCCCATTTTGCTCTGGCCCATTTGATTCTCCTTCCCCTTATTACCCCAACCCATCTCCATCTCCTTATTCCCCCTGCCCATCTCCAGCCCCCTATTCCCACCGCCCTGCTCCATCTTTTCTAGACAGTTGGATATCTGTTAAGGAAAGCAGAATTTCCTTAATGCTCGTGAGATTCTCTAGCGTGTGTGTCGCCAAACTTTCCTTTTGCTGAAGGGCGTGATCCTTGTTTGTATACTCCAGAATTTGCGCACCTAGACCGAACCGTCTAACCTACTAGATCTGAGCTACCTGGATCCGTTTGTCAGTAAGTAATGGAGTAAGAGTTACCTGGATTGACCTACGAAGGTTCAACCTCCCCTCACCGGTTGCCTGTGTACCGGAGGTGCCGGTCGTGCAATTTTCCCCAACCACCACCTCTGCATATGAACGCCGGTTCTGAAGTTCCTTCTGCTGATTTTGGGGCCCTGCCGGTGGCATCTCTTTGGTCCCTCCGCTTGTCGGTTGCATCTCTTTGGTCTCTTTTGGAGCCCTGCTGGTTTGTCTCTTTCCCTCTGACTCCTCCCCATTGATCACCCCTTCTCTATTCTTCTCAAAATGCAACTTTAGTCGCTGCAATTGCGAACGGCAATCTTTCCATCCCTTCCCTTCATACCCCTCCGGTATAATCACAAAGCTCCTCCTTCCCTTCCCACCATATTCTGATAACTCCAGAAAATTGCCGTGGGAATTCTTTTTTCGCTGCATCATGTACAAAAAACTACCAAAGCGAAAAGTCCTCCAATTGTCACGAACAATCTCAATATTTGTCAAATAGTCCCATGCACTCACTAACTAGAAGATGGTTGGCCATGCCATGATCACGTCTCGTGTTTTTCCCCGAATCTTCTCTGCCAATTGGACTCCGCCTTGCACATTCGATCTAATCTCAAAGGATTTAGTTTCTACATAGAAATACCCCAGATAACCCATTTTTCCAATCAAAATTCGATGGTCCTCAATCTACACTACCGGAACACCGATCAGAATTCACCCACGTTCCGTCCCTATTCCTCACGTGCCAAGTATATATAATGAGATATTAGGGTTCAAGGTGAGTATTATGCAACTTATATTTTATTCTTACATGCTATCAAAATAATTTAATTTTAGAAAAACCATAGAAGATTAACTGATGCGTATAGAAGAAAGGTGCACTGAATTGCCTGGGATTATGAAGTGGGATCTGTAAAGTCTTTGAAAGGATTTAAGGCAGCGAGGGCATCTGATTATGGTGTTAAGGTGAAAGGATAGAAGAAGGCTTCAAGTTTTAATTTAATTAGAGTACTTGAATAATAACCTCTTAGTGGGGAAGTAGACATCAAAGTCAAAAAATTTAAGAATTAATAATAGGATTCCACTAGAATCAGATACAATACCTGGCATTTTGTTGATTGCCACAAGTTAAGTCCATACAAAGCACCCAACAGCAACTTTGCCCTTTATCACATGCCACCTCCATGCAGGCAGCCAATAGTAGCATCTTGCAACAACTCTGATGAGTAACTGCTACACTCCAGCAGCCCTCATGCATGCCAAATCCATGTAGAAGGCTTGCATCGTCATGATCATGGCATGTCCATGACAATAACTTGCATGCTTCCATGATGATCTCATAGCATGCTGGCAGGCCAGTGTTGCCACTTGTAAACTGCTTGCAAATCTTGCTTTCCAGCAAGCCAAGCCTTCTATGTGGTCCAAGATTGTCCAGCTAGTGCATGACCAACCCATACTTAGATTTATTGTTGTTCTTGGTTTGAACAGGTGTGGTGGAGCTTATTGCATGCCATGCCATCGCCAAACTTTATTTGATTTAGCTCACAGGGTCATCACACCCACACAGCTAAGCCCCAGCCTAGTTCTCATGTTCATGGTTAGCTAGCCAACATTGAGCTGCATTTGTAGCCCTTCTCTTGCACAATTGTACTTGCAACCTGCTAAGGCTCAACTCGAGCACCAACTTGCAGTGACTATCGGGCCCTCGGTTTGCTTCTCTCGAGCACCAACTTGCAGCGACTATTGGGCCCTCATTTTGCTTCTCTCATGTCCAAAGCCATGTGACTGCAAGTACCACATATGCTGCAACTGAGGCAGCCAACTCATGGCTTTGACAAACCACCCCTACCAAATGGATTTGACGTTCTTGTCGGAAGAGTGGCTTGGTAGATGCTCACTTGTTCTTCAAGCTGCCAGAGGGTCACATCTCTCTCTCACGAAATCCTTTCACTTTACTAGAAAGTAGACTCCCCAATTCTTCTTTTGGTGACTCTCATTGATGGGCCAAAATTCTTTCTACTTCTTATGGTGCAAGTCTTGGCTTATTCCAAGCAGGATCAACCATATCCCCATGATAAAGGCTTGAGGAGGCTTACGTGAAATGTGAGTTGCACCCTCAACCTTTCGGGTAGCTGAAGTCCTTAAAGTTATCTTTTGCCATGCATTTCACCATTTAGAAGGGTCTTTCATACTTTGTGATTAGTCCTTTATGGATTGTTCCCCTTTGAAATTCTCTCAGAATTTTGTGAGATAACAGGTGATTCCCGCTTGTTCATCTTGGGGGGGGGGGGGGGGGGGGGGTGGGGGGGGGGGGGAATTTCAATGTAACGCACTTTTTCAAGTGAGAGAATAGGCAATTCCCGCTTGTGCTCACCTATGTTAGAGATTTTTTATTTCATCTTGGAGTAAGGGCTCATGGATATTCTACTGGTGGGCGGCTCTTTTACATGGTCTAGTAACAGGCCCTCCTTCCAAGTCTAGGATTAATGGATTCCTAGTTTTCCTGCCTTGAGACTCCTACTTCCTTGATTTGCTCCAAAACAAGTTTCTTAGACTTTGTTCAGATTATTTTCCCATTCTTCTTGATTGTGGAGGCATTTTTGGTGCTAAAGATACTTCAAATTCGAGAGAACACGTGGCTAAAGCCCATAATAGGCCGTCCTCCGCGGTCACAGGCCAGTGTCTGCCACTATTTTTGGTGGCCCTTTCTCGTCCCCAGCCACCATCCGCCGGCGTCTCCGGCGGCCTTCCGTCTTGTCCAGCCGCCCATGGGGGATATGGCGAATATAAATGGTTATTTTTTGTGCCTAGAAAAAAAAAAAAAAAAGATTTTTTGGGATATTATTTTTTTGGGGTGTTTAAGAAAATTTTGTTCAAATCTGATTACATTCCAGTTAAGAAATTTGGTAATTCTTGTGTTGTCACCAAATGAATGAATATGAATGATCATTCAATTCCAAGTTCATGTATTCCTAGTAATACTCATTCCTGTACCTAGGTAATAATCATTCTAATGTACCAAACGAATGAATAGGAATTGTCGTTCCATTCCTACTTCTTGTATTCCTTGTAGTACTCATTTCTATTGCTAGGTAATCATCATTCCAGTCTACCAAATGTACCCTTAACTCTTGACTGTTTTTCTAATCCATGACGAGGCAATTGCAAGAGCCGAAAGAGAAAAAGATGAGGCAGTTTCTTTCATTGCATGGCGTTTGGATGCCTCTTGTTATGAATGACACTCTGGAAAAAGCTTTAAATTGAAGGTGTATGGCTTGTCCTCGTATGAGCATGAGCTCTCTATATGGCATTGCTCTTGGACAAACCACTTTACTAGAGACTAGCTTTCATTTATAAATGTGGGCATGTATATAGATAAGGTTCTACTACAAGGTTTCTTTTTGTGTCAATTTGGATAAACTTGTCATTATTAATTAAATTTTGGGTATTGAAGTGTTCCTTAAGCAACTTCAAAAAACATTAAATAGACACTATAAGTGTAATGAAAGCAAGACAGAGAACTAACAAAATAATTTAGTTTTAAGGAGGAGATCCATAATATGTACTGTTATTAATTAAGATAGGAAATAAAGGGAGAGGGTCAGAGGAGAAGAAAACCCTCTTAGGTTAAGGATGAAATGAAATAAAAGAGGATAGACTGGAGTGAGAAGGCTCTTTAAGAAAATTTTTATTTACCAAAACTTGTTGCCTCTGTCACTGCCCTATTTGATCTTTTATGTGGCTTTATTTCTAGCCATGAGCACCATTAAAGGACCCAAATCTATATGCCCATATTGGTAGGACATATTGTAGCTTCTAAAGACCTAATTTTTAATTTTTGAGAATTTGAATCTACCTGAATGGGAAACTTAATAATTGAAATTTCCACTAGAAATTTTTTCCATAAAATAAAAATTATTTAAGTTTTTTAAAGATCATTTGAATAAAATATCCTTCATATAATAAGATTAGCAAATCTTCCATATCTTCTTCCTTTCTATTCCTGAAAGTCTCAAAATCTCCTCTCTTGGCAAGAGTAGTGATTGGTGTAGCACCGGAGGTGGCATACATATTGACCAAAATTGAACTGCCCACAAAGTCATGATAGTGCTACTTCATGAGCTGCACAATTTACAGATGTGTATGAGCCTTCTACACAATTAATTAAGCTTTCATTTGATTGAAGAACCTTCTAAACTAAATCTGAACACTTGTGAGACATGATAAATTAAATTCCATTTTTTGCACCAATTAACTATGTTATAGTGCATTTGTTCATTTTTCAATTTAAAATATTTCTGGCTGTTGGCTTGGGCCTTTGAGGTAGAAATTTGTTGCTGTGGCAAAATGGATACCTCTAAACTAATTTTACCTGTTTGTAGGATTTGTGCTGGACAATGAAGATCGAAGCATAACGAGGTCTGATTTATACTACAAGGAGCTCTTCAGTCAATGTGGACTGCATATTTACAAAATAAAGGTAGTTGTCAATTGTTGCATAAGCAAGTCTAAATGGAACATCAAAACTTGTTTGAAGTAGAACTGCTCACTAATTTTCTATGTTGTAGAAAATAGTTTAGAAGCAAGAGACGAATATGATATATGCTGTGTTTGCCACAACTTCTCAAACAGCATCTCTCTCTCTCTCTCTCTCTCCGGGCTTCTCAAACGGCTTCTTCCTGTAATGAGTTAATGTCTTTATAATCATTGAATCATTTGTAGGAGTGTCTAATTTTATTTTAAATTATTTTTGCCTTGGTCATGTTTGAACTTAAACCTATTCTGACCTCATCCCACCCCTTTACCACTTGAGGCAAGCCCCAAAGGTAGACTGTCTAATATATGATAAACGAATAGTATAAAAAACGTTATGCAGCTAGTGCCATATTTAAGGGTTTTTCTTTGAAGCATGCCTTGCCCGTATTTTGAAAGAATGATTTATATAGGGTGTTCAACAATATTGTCAATTGGTACCATAAGCACTCAAGAAAAGCTGAATTGAAATTTAGTGATTGATAGAAGTTAGTTTAGTACCTCACAAGAAGAAAAGTGATAGAACGTCATGCCTAGGTGAGAAACACCCTCAACCAAATAGTAAATATACATGACTCAGTTTTCTCTTTATTAACAAGTCAATATCTTCTGTTTTATTAATACCTAGAAGTTTGAAGTTTTTTTGTGCAATGTTTTTGTTAGAAGAGTTATTAGGGTTAGTAAGTCATTAAGGTTTGGGGGTAGTTTGGTCATTGTGATATTTTCCTAATCCTATATATTAGGATATTTGTATTAGGTTAAGTATAAGCTGAATAATACAACCTCTTCTTCTCCCTCTAATCTTATCACTACAAACCTATTAACATGGTATTAGTGCCTTAGGGTTTAAATCCTTGTTCCTTTGTTTGTAGTCTTAATTTTCCACTGTTTTTTGTTTTGTTTTGGTGAGTGTTCTTCTGGTGGCAACATTGCTCATGTGGGCTTATCTGCAATGCCTTGAAAGATGTCCGTGGTTATCGAAAAAAAAAAGGTTTGTCGTTTGTTATCATGGTGGTTTTTGTGGTGTTTCCTACTAAGTTTTTGGTATTTTCTGTGATGTTTGGTGCTGTCTGTGGGTCTCGCCATGGTTTGTGGTGGTTGGTGATGTATAAGGTAGTCGGCGTGTTGCTGAGGTCATCAGAAAAAATTTTGATTCGTTGGTGAAAAGTTACTATGTGGTTGTCGATTGACTTTGTGGCTTCTGTTTTTGATATTTTTGGCGTGCTCTGCCTGTCTCCTACGAGTTTAGACTATCTCCATCGAAGCTTTGGCGAGACTCTAGCAGGCCTCCGGCGAAGGTTTCTGTTTGGTTTGGCTTCTGTTTTTGATATTGCCAGCATGGTCTGCTTGTCTCCAGCGAAGCTCCGACAAAGGTTCTTGTTTTTTTGTTTGTTTTTGTTTTGTTTTGTTTTTTTTTTTTTTCAGTAGTAGTAGTTCTGGCGAGACTCGTTGGTTGATCACGTGAAATGTGATCGTTGTTAGTTGTCGAGATCCGACCGGCCTTGGTGTTTTGCAGCGAGATGGCCTTGGTGTTGTGCAGTGAGATCCGATCTACCCTTGGTGTTTTTCAGCGAGATCCGACCAGCCTTTGTGTTTTGTGATGGGTTCCGACCGGTCCTTGTTGTTTTCCAGTGAGATCCAATAGGCCTTAGTGTTTTTCGGCGAGATCTGACCACCTGCTGTAGTTTACAACAAGGTTTCGACCGGCGTTGAACTTTTAGCGAATTTTTTTGTTATTTTTATGGGTCTTTGTATTGTGTGCTACAAGTTGTTTCATCTTGAGGGGGAGTGTTAGAGTATGTTTTTTTATGCGTTTTTCGTTTGCTTGTTTCTTCTAAGCTGGATTTATATGATTTATATGATCCAGCTTGTGGGGGAATGTTAGATGAGTTATTAGGGTTTGGGGGTAGTTTGGTCATTGTGATATTTTCCTAATCCTATATATTAGGATGTTTGTATTACGTTAAGAATAAGCTGAATAATACAGCTGCCTCCTCTTCTCCCTCTAATCTTTTTACTACAAACCTATTAACAGTTTTCAATATCAATAATACTACATAAATTGGCATATAAAAAGAAAAACAACATAATTTGAAAAGCTGAATTTGAGTTTGTTGGGTGGCTGGATAGTTCAGGGCTCCAAATTGCATACTTTATGAATCTCTCTCTCTCTCTCTCTCTCTCTCTATATATATATATATATATATATATATATATTGGCAGTACGTGAAGGAGTGTTACGATGCCCTTCCCTAGTTTGTTCTGGATTCCAGCTGTCATTTTCAGCTAGGTCGCATGGGGTTGTTAAGGTGGTGTTCCGTTGAATCCAAAGTATTTGAGTTGGCAATGCAGGGCATTTCTACTGGTTTGAGGATTTGAGAGAAATGTAGGGGTTTCATTCGGCCTATTTTCTTGGGAAGAAATGATTGTTGTTAGCTACAAGAAACTGTTGAGGAGTTGATGACATAAAGCATTCGGTTTTTTGGAAACACTCTCGAGATGGCTTCCTCAGTTTCTTTGCTCAATGGTGTTCCAACAAGCACAATTGCTTCTTGGTTGTGGAGGTAGGAGGGGTTCTATCATTGTACTGGAAGGGAGAAACGACAAAGGTTGGAGGTCTTTTGCTTCGAAGCTAAGAGTCGTCGTGAATTTATCTCAGTCGATTCACGGTGGTGGCAACAACAAATCAATGTTGGAGATTAATTCCATGCCGGAGATCGGAGGGGAGACAAGTTTTGCAAAGGTGTTGTTGTCTACAAATAAGGCTCCTCCAACGATGTCTCTGACTATGGATTTGAAGCCTCCAACGAAGGAGGTGGAATCTCTGCTAGCGTTGAAGGGCGGTTCTGTGTGCTTTAAAATCCTAGCACCAAAGGAGCAGCTAATGTTGACTGAAACAAGTGGCTCTGACGTTGCGTCCGAGATTGGAGAAGATGTTGGTGAAGAAAAATTGAGAAATGACAGCTCATTTTGGTGAAAGGCTCGAAGTGCATTCCTTTAGAAACTCGTTACTCCGTATTAAAAGGGATGTGGTGAGGTGTTTAAAATGGATGGACTTGGGCATGAGCCCTCATGCATGTGGTCTACTAGGTCTTGCACTGGAGACATGTCTAGCTAAAGGCTCAAGTGTCCCACGATCTAGTTCAGCTAAAGGTCTGATAGTTGGTGCAAGGCTTTAAGCCTTGTTACCCAAAGGGGAAGGTTCCTATTGGTAATAAAGGATCTCAGCCCAAATTTCTTTCAAACCCAAGCTACAGGTATTGGCTCATCCTGGGGGCTGTGTAAGGGGCAAGGCATGCACCTAAAGAAGGATTCAGGTTTGGGCCCGAAGAAGGTTATGAGAAAGGGACAGTGCTCGCACTTGAAGAAGGATACAATTTTGAGCCTGAAGAACACAGGGGTGGGTTAGCCCAGTGACCCGGCAACATTAGCTGGTGGCTCGTTCGTTGCCTCTCACAACCTCAGTTAGACATGCCGGTCTTTACCTCTGATTGCTTTGTCTCTTCCAACACTTTTGTTGGTCCGATTGTCGAGCTTTAACCTAGGCTAGAGGTGGAGGGAAGGACGAATGCTTGTGGTTCAGGTCTTGGGGCAGCAACGGTGATGACTCATGAACTTCAGCTTGTTTCAAAGCCTGCCAATACACTCTTTACACTGATCTCAGCAGTTGTTGGCGAGGAGTGTAATGGGTTGGCCTTTCAGTGGGGCCAACCCAGATCATCTAAGTAATCTACAAGGCTTATTCTTATGTTTTGAGATTGTGTTGGGTTTGAAGACGAACTTAGCCAAGTTGGAATTTGTTCTTGTGGGAAATGTTGATAATGTGGCAAGGTTGATTGGGATTCTGGGCTATTTCTACCCTTGAAGTATCTTGGTATTCCGTTGGGGGCCAAGCACATATGGGACGGTGTTATTGAGAAGATAGAATGTCATTTGACCAGTTGAAAAAGGTTGTATTTGTCTAAGGGTGGTATGGTTGCCCTTATCAAGAGCAACCTATCTAATTTACCTACTTGCTTCATGTCTCTTTTCCTCTCCCTACGGGTGTTGCAAACCGTATTGAGAAGCTTCAACGTAATTTCTTATGGGGTGAGCTAGGTAAAGAGTTCAAATATCATTTGGTGAGATGGTCCAAGGTTTGTTCATCGATCTTCAAGGGTGGGTTGGAGATTAGAAACTTGTTGAGGTTCAAATGCACTCTTAGGTAAATGGATTTGGGGTTATGGACTTGAGAGAGGTTCAGTGGAGGGTGGTGCCCTAGTAAGCCTATTGGGGTGGGGTTATGGAAGATATTAGGAGAGGGTGGATGAAGCTTTTAAATCATATCAGATTTGAGGTAGGAGATGGTTCAAAGGTTAGATTCTAACGTGATCTATAGTGTGGGGATATCGCCCTCAAGGAAGCCTTTCTAGGTTTATTTGGTATTGCTTACTCAAACGATGCTTCTGTTGCGGATCACATGGAACTTCCTTGAGGTTTCATTCAATGGAACATGAGCTTTGCTAGAGCAGCTCATGATTTGGAGGTGGATGTCTCTGCCTTGTTCTATAGGGTATTGTACTTGGTGAGAATGAGACCGGAAGGTGAGGACAAGTTGTGGTGGGTCCCATCCAAAAAAGGGTTGTTTTGTGTTAAATCCATTTAGAGTGTCATGAGCTGTAATGATGAATTCCGTTTCCCTTGGAAAAGTGTTCGGCGAACTAAGGTTCCCTTGACATAGGCCTTTTTCTCTTGGTTGGTTGTTCTAGGAAAGATTCTTATCATAGACAACATTCAAAAGCAGCACGTCATTGTGGTTGATAAGTGTTGCGTGTGTAAAAGGAATGAGGTGTCTGTGGACCATCTTCTTCTTCATTATCAGGTTGCGTGTGCCATTTGAACAATTTTCTTTAATTGGTTTGGGTTGTCATGGGCTATGCCTAGAAGAATAATCGACCTATATGCTTGTTGGTGGACTGCTGGTAGCACTCGGAGTGCTACTGTGGAAGATGGTGGCTTCATATCTTTTGTGGTGCCTATGGAGAAAAATGAATAATAGAAGTTTTGAGAACCATAAGAGGACTTTGAAGGACTTTGGAAGAGATTAAGTCTTTATTTTTCAACACCTTGTATATGATGTCCCACATTGCCTGGGTGGGAAAAAAATGATGTGTTTATATAGAATATGCTCTCTCTAAATGGTATAAGGCCTTTTGAAGTAAATCCAATAATAAAACTGTGCGGGCTTGACCCAAAGTGAACAATATTATATCACTTGGAGCAGTGTGTAACATATGGTATCAGAGCAATAGCATAGCCTGAGATGGGGGAGTGTGCACAAGCCAATGAGGGTCACCAGCGAGGATGCTGGCTCCCAAGAAGGGTGATTGTGACGTCCCACGTTGCCTGGATGTGGAAAAGATGATGTATTTATATGAAATATGCTCTCTCTAAATGGTTTGATGCCTTTCGGAGTAAACCCAATAATAAAACCGTGCAGGCTTGGCCCAAAGCGGACAATATCATACCACTTGGAGCGAGGTGTTATATTGTATCTTTGGACGACTGTTTTTGTTTCTCCTTTAGTGCTTAATTATCATGATTTTCTTATTCTTTTTGCTATTATAGAAATACAATAATAGGTGGAAAAAGGAAATATTATTTTATGGATGCAGGATCTGGAATTTCTTAGTTTACAAGGCCATGTTTTTAAGTTAAGGATGAGTCTTATAGCTCCCAATCTTAAGACAGTCCTCGATAGCTAGCCTGTCCAAGTAACTTACCAAAATTCAGAGACGTTTATACAAATTCTGAAGTCCTGGTCACAGTTTAGAGATATGCATAAATATTGGTTCATATTTTTGTAATCCCTTTCTATCTTCAATGGATTTATTCTTTTTCCTCCATGTTGACAGCAAGCTCAATCTTAGGGATATGTATTGTTGAGTAATAGAAGAAATATTAACTTCTAATGACAATTGAAAATGTAAATTTGTTTGTCTTAAAATAGATGGATAGCCTACGTAAGAGATGTTAATTAAGAGAGGAGTGGACGTTAATTTGGATTTTGGAGTATATGGTAGTAAGGAAGACCAAAATCTCATATTTATGAATTGTACTTTGGCTAATGTCAATGTTGTGAATTGATTCAGTCTTGTTAGGAAAGAACCTGAGAGCCAAGTATAAAAATCATTCTATTGGGAAAAGATGGTTGATATCTTACAGCATTTCTGGTCTAACAGATTTGATTGTTATTGTAATAAGGCTTTGTCTGACTCTTAATAGTATTATTGAAAATGCAGCTAAGGTAGTAGTTCAACATGTAACTCAATCAAAATAGAGTTGTCTTAAGAAAGAAAGTAGGTAAACTCATTAGATTTTAAAATTGTGAAAACTAGGTGGCTTAAAGAGTTAAAAAAGATTACATGTAAGTTTATCTTTTAGGGACTTTGGCTCTAAGAGAGTGCTTGAATTCAGCTGTTTGTAAGCAATTTTAAGTATTGCAGATAGAGTTATTTCTGTCCTGCTTATAGGTATGGAAAAAAAGGTTGTTGAGCATAAGCAGTTCTGTTTGATACCATTGTTCCTTGAAGTTTATTGCATATACCAACTAATACATTTTGACAACAACTGGGCTTCTCTCTCATGAGAATCGAAAGCTTGTTGTTTAAAAACAAAGCTTAAAATGATTTGCAGTGGAGTGCAACAAAGTCAATCTTGTTTTCTAACACTTGATTGGCTTTAATCAGGATCAAAGCGGATGGCTCGAGGAATTATTTGCTGTGAAGATGTATGCGTTGATGACCGATTCACCAAAGAGGGTTCTTAGGACCAGATCTAAAGTGCAAGCCAATAAACCTGGAATCATTAAGTGAGGAAATGTGTCTTGAATTTCTGAGATAGCTACAGAAGGAGCTGTGCTTTCCCATTGTTTGTTGCCCTTCCATTCATTCTTGTAAGATGCCATCTTTTCTACCTTGTTCATCTACTCCTTACTTTTGCACATTTGGCCAGCTTGTATTCACCTGCAAATTTTATACTTTGTTTTGAAACTGCATATTGATGTTTTGTTGTAAATCTTGATACCATACCCATTGCTTATAAAACATAGTTGTTTCCCACTGGAGATCTTCCCTATGATTAGTCTTCTTGGTTAAGTGGTAAAGTTTATGTAAATGTTAGTGATCTTCACATAATTTTACCTTTGTATTATAAATTTTATGAACCCATGAAAGTTGTTGCATGCATAAGTGTGTTACTTCAGTTATTTTTCTTGAATGCGCTACAATTTCAATGGAACCAATGACACCTTACTATAAATGTTTTGAGTATTACCAATAGGTTAAACAAGGAATGAGAGTATGATCCATAATGTGTGTCGATATCTTTGATTCTACTTGTTTGACTCATTTTCTACGCTTTATTTATATTTTTGCATTGTTTTTTTTTTTTTGTTTTGGGTCTGTTGTTGGAGAGTTCACCCATTTTCATTTTTAGGATTGTCCACTCCCTCTTCCTTTCGAATCAAGAGTGAGAATGATCCTTTTATGTAACATTTTTCCTTGTTCAATTAAAAAATGAATAAATAAAAAAAAAAATAAAGCTCTCTAAAAATGCCTATGAAAGTAAAAATCTCAAAATCTAGTCTTTGAAGTTTGCAGGCACAGCAGTTGCGTTCTGGCCATGGCTTCATGGGCATCATAAGCTCATCTTGGGGGACTCCTCATCAAGGAGACCTCGCCGTGGCTCTCCTCCATCCAGAGAATATATATATAATTGAATGGGTATATTTGTATCTTCACACATCTCATTGGGATATAGTGGACATTTCATGCTTTCACCGTCTAAGTTAATGAAAAATCCTAATGGCGAGAGGCCAAGTGAAATGACCTAATAGTTTTTTTTTAAGGGGGGTCAATTGTAACTTTCTTAAGATTGGGAGCAAATTGCAATTGAGGTGTAAGTTTAGGGAGGTAAGTATAGTTTTTCCAAAATCGAACTTTCTTTGTCAATTTTAAAAAATAAATAAATAAATAAAAATCAATTGGAGTTACAGTCATTCCATGATTTTCTCCGTTTTGGGTTTGTGAAGATTGCAGATATATGAGGCTCTATGCCTTTCCAATAGTGTTATTATGCATTAACAATTTTTTTTTTTTTTTTTTAATAAATAGGGGTATCCGAGGCTTCCCTTGATTAGATCATTGGAACATCATGCAAAACTCCCCCACCGCATAAGTCAGGGAAAACTAAAACTCGAGCTTCTGCTCATGGGTGTGACCGCAAAAAATTGTTTGTACTCAGGAGAATCAAAGAATATTAGAGGCACTTTTATTTATCTTATTTTGAGAGCTCAAGTAGGAGTTGAATGTTCAAGACCTACATTTGGGAAAGGCAATTGACTGCCTTGTCGAGCAATAGTGTGTATATATGGCGATGTTCAAGACCTACATTTGGGAAAGGCAATTGACTGCCTTGTCGAGCAATAGTGTGTATATATGGCGAAGGTATTGTAGGCAACTAGAGGATCCAAAGAAGGCCCTTAAGAGTATCTCCAGCAGAAGCAAGCAAAATGGCTACTGAAAAAGTACAATTTTTTACTTTAGCTACTCATTTTTTCATTCACACTTTAATAGATTCTCTATTTTATTATCTATTTTTATCTATTTTCTTTAAATATTATTTTGTGTGGGAAAGAGTGTGAAAGAAAGAGGAGGAGAGATAGAGTAAAAGGAAGAAAGAGAGAAAAATAATAATAAACGAAGTTTATAGTATGAATAATGAATAGGCTAATTAGCCTATTTACTATTCATATTAGAAGGAAAAACTGTAAAGTAGCTATTCTACTGTAGAGGAAAAAAAGCTAATAATAGTCAAATTTGACTATTATGAAGGATTTAAGCTGATCTTATTAGAAGAGACATAATTGAAAAAGTTCATTACATTAGGAATAACATTAGCAAAATCGTTTACTTTAGCTACTTATTTTTTCATACGCACTTCAATAGATTATCTATTTTACTATCTATTTTCTTTAAATATTATTTTGTGTGGGAAAGAGTGTGAAAGAAAGAGGAGGAGAGATAGAGTAAAAGGAAGAAAGAGAGAGAAAAATAATAATAAACAAAGTTTATAGTATGAATAATGAATAGACTAATTAGCCTATTTACTATTCATATTAAAAGGAAAAACTATAAAGTAGCTATTCTGCTGGAGAGGAAAAAAAGCTAATCGTTTTAGAACTAAAATAGATAATAAAATAGATATTCATTTTATTATCTATTTTTATCTAAACAAATTTGACTATTATGAAGGATTTAAGCTGATCTTATTAGAAGAGACAATTGAAAAAGTTCATTACATTAGGAATAACATTAGCAAAATCGTTTTAGTTCCTCACAACAATTTTGAACATATGTTATATCTATGTCCTTGTGGCCAATGAGTAACGCTAAATGCCATCCCTATGTCTAGGGGTGGGCAAATTAACTGCCTACCGATTAGCGACTGTCTATCAACTACGATTGAACCGAAATTAACCGTCAACTTATGCGAGTTGAAAATCGGTATGTATTTTTTATACCGACGTCGGTTCGGTTCGGTTAATTGGTATAAAATTTTTGTTGTCGATTAACTGAATCGAATCGAACCGAACCGCCAAATTTGACACAGATTAAGGTTTTGACATATGGACTTTGCGGAGTGATGTTTTGTTGAAAGTATTTGGTGAGTTTTTTGCATCTTATATTCTTATTATTTGCATCTTATATTCAATAAGTTATTTTAGCCCCCCACAAAACAAAGGGCCCCCAAAATAAATAATTTTTGGCCCATTTAAAAATAGCATTGGCACAATTAAAACAGCCCACGGTTAATCGATTAACCAACCGAAATTAACCTAAAATTTCGAAATAATTTGTTATCGAAATGAAATTGGTGAATTAACCAATTTAACTGACAGTTTTGTTAACTGACCGATAATAATAGCTTTACTTAACCAAACTGATACCCACCCTACCAATGTCCTCTTTGTGTTCTCTCAAAACTGATGTGGCTTTTAAAATTATGGAGAAATTATCATTTCCTCCCATAAACTACAACGCGATGACCATTTCCCCTCATCAATTACCAATTTTACATTACAACCCCATCAAACTATCATTTCGTTACCAAAACCCCCTAGGTACTGTTCACACATGTGATGGGTTGACCGTTTGACTTAACAACCTTAATTGACGGAATAAGGGTTTTGATAACAAAATGGTAATTTGATGGGGTTGTAATGTAAAGTTGGTAGTTGATAGGGGAATATAGTAATCGAGTGGTAGTTCATGGGTGGAAATGATAATTTTCCCAAAAATTATTATTCTCCACCTTCAATAGTAATCTATCACAAATTCAATGGTAATTTTAAGAGCCGCATCAATTTTGGGGAGCACAATGTAAACATAAAGGATTTGTACTTCTCCCCATTTTCAAGTTTTTATTTTTTTTATTTTATTTTTTATTTTTTATATTAAAAAAAAAAATGGAAACTCCACTTGTCTCGAAACATAGGCGGTTTTTCAATGATAATTTTGATTTTTAAAAATTTGCAATGTTGGTATCCCATATTTCAATTCCTTTTAATTTCATCACTATCATTAGGGTTTATGGTTAATTCAAATAGTAAACGGATGAAGTATCCCTATACCCTAGTAAAACTTATAACAATACAAATTCATTCTAATTAAATAATATATTAAAAAAATACAAAACAAAACCGGTGACCAAAGCCATGGGTCAGCCAGGCGACTTTTGTGTTTTGTGTTTTTTTTGAGAATTTAAGGATATTTTAAGACATTTTGACGTCTTGTTTTAAGATTTAACAGAAATGTGAAACAGTGTCATAACTAATCAAATCATGTTATTGTTTGAATTGCTGTCAGTTGCTTCTTAAATTCAGCATGATTATTAGGGTCTTATAATTAATAGTAAGTTTGAGATTCCACTTTGCCTCTTAAAGATTGCACAAGAACATTGCTTATTATATTTGCTTAGATTCACACGTTTCTCAGCAGATTTTACTTCAAATTAAACATTTTCACTTTGAGGCTACCTCAGTATGTACTCTAAAACATCATACGAGCACTAAACATCAGAATTTACAAACAAAACAAAAAAAAAGGGAACTTTTTGTAATGCTAGGATCTTCCACAATCCACATAGATAGATCTAAATCTACACACAAATTTGGTTTATGGAGAAGGTTCATCATGATTGTATGTCCTTGTGCCCCTTGCCTCTATCTCCATGAGATCTTTTATGAGTAGGAGACTCCAAAACATCCCAAGATTCATAGGCTCTAATTATCATATCACAAATCTGACCCAAGTGCAGCTGATGATTGCTTGACTGATCTGTGCACATTAAACCTATGCCTATTATCTGTCTAACTTGATCAATACTATTTTCTGTCACTTTCATTTTTTCATCAATCAGCTTCCTTATATTTCCAGGATAATGCACTCTGATATGATCAATAAACCCCTGCTCCCCACTCTCAAGCTCATCACTTGACATCCTGTTCACTATCAACTCCAGTAGAAATACTCCAAACTTGTAAATCTCTGAAGTCAAATTAGATATCTAGTTAACTAATGAAAGAAACAAACAATGAGAAAGACAGATAATGATAATTGGAAGTGCATTTTAAAAAATTGCCCTTAATCCTAGTTTTGTAGGAGTGTACTTACTCCTTGTACTGCTGCTTTGATCTGCAACCTTAAACCTTGAAATGAGTGGCTCTAAGTCATCAGACAACATAAGACTGGCTGTCCTGAGATCATACCCAACTTGAGGCCATTCCTCCTGCAGATAACACACACCTTCCACAACTCCCATCAATATTTTCAACCTGTGCTTCCATGGGGGAGAAGACCCCAACAGCCATATCTCAACATTCTTGGCCTCCACCCATTCCGTGACAATTGCCCTCAGTCTTCTTCCATTACACCACCCCAACACCCGGACTATGTTCTTGTGGCGTAATTGAGCAAGAACCTTGCATTCTTCAACAAATCTTTGCCGGCTTTCCCTTGAAATATCGTCATCCCAGTAGATCTCAATCCTTGCTTCACTCCCATCTCTCAGAACTCCTCTGTAAATATCAACTCCCTCGCTCTTTCCCACCAAATTCTTCCTCGAAAACCCGCCGGTCGCCGCCTTAAGCATCGGCGGTGTGAACTTATTCTGTCTACCAAACGCTCTCGGCAGAAGGTCAGGTCGCCTGAAGCAAAGCCACCCGAAACAACCCACCATCACAATCACAGAAATAGGGAAACAAACCAGTAAGAACACGGCCCTGATGGTAAACTTGTTCCGGTCCGGGAGGAGGCCGGAATGAAGGAAACTTGAAGCATCAAAGCGCTTGAAGAACTCTGTTTCAGAGATTTTGCTCTCAGAAAAGTGATTGTATGACAGATTAAGACGTGTGAGGTTGGTGAGGGGAGAGAAGCTGTGGATTGGGACATCCCCAGAAAGGCCATTGTGGCTCAAATCAAGAGCTTGGATTTGGGTGCAATGGAGAACATCAACTGGAAAGCTACCCTTTATAGAATTGTTGGACAAATCAATGGACAAGATGGTTAATGGGCAGAACTTCCAGAAGAAAGTGAATGACAAGTAGAGGGGGGTGATCTTCGGGCGGCTTCCGAGGTCGATTTTGGGGAATGATTCGACGCAGTTGGGGTTTTTCGACTCGTTGCAGAGATGGCTGGCGACAATGGTGGATTTGAAGATTTCGTTTAAGGCTGCAGGGGAGGAATTGCAGTATCTTAAGGAAGGGTTGCGGAGGCAATTGGTGGTGATTGTGGAGTTGAAATCTGGAGGTGGTTGTAAGTTGGCGAGGTCTTCCACCACTGATGCTGAGAAGGTTGATGTTATAATGGAGAAGAAGAAGATCATGCAAAGGATTGTTGCAGAAATGGAAGCCATGGCTGTTTGTTGTTGGTGTAATTAAAAGGCGTTTCAGATTGTTAAAATGTAGAAAACGGTTATATATTATTAAGAGAATGAAATTGTGGCGGTTGGCGCGGGGGAAATCCTTATGATTACGCGTGGCGCACTGCTTTGGCGGGGACGGTTAGTGAGTGAATGACTGAGAGTAGACTCAAATTTTAATGGCAAATTTCTTCTAGAGCCTCACTCATCAGAGTTTGTTTCGGTTTGTAATTTTTTTTTTTTTTTTTTTAATGAGATTTAAAAATGTAAATTTTTAATTAAGGTGTAGTAAGCGTTTAGAAAAATCTTAATTTGACATTTAAATTAAATAGCAATTGTCTTTAAAATTACGTTTTATTGTTTGCGATTTGAAAACGTAAATATTTTAAAAATGCACTCCAAAATGTTACATTTCAAAAATTTGGTATAAAAGCGTACTTTTTATCTATGAAATCCCAGTGTTCTTGCAAAAACGAGTAGCTAGAAAAGTCACGAATATTCTGTTATAGAAGTAAATGATCCTTGCGGTTCGTGCAGGTTGCACTAATGAATAAGAAAGGAATTGAGCTTTTGAAAGCCGCTCTGTGTTAGCAATGCGCATTCGTTTTCTTACTGGGCAAGATCAAGCTTGAAAAAGATGGATGGGCGTAGGTTTCATAGTGAACACAGACCCCCTTAGTGTAATGCTATAAGGAATACAGTGTGTCTCTTAAAATTACTATTAAATTTGAGATGATCATTATTGAATTTTGATTAATTAGTGATTTTAAAAGGTATATCACATTTGAGAGGACTCAAGGAGCACTATAGTCCTTCTAGCATTACTTCCCCTTGCTTAGAAATATGAGATTAATGACTTAAAAGAATAATGCCGAGATAAACGGCTAAATTTTTTTATTGCTTTGCAAAGAGAAATCCCAAACACGTCCTCAATCTCTTTTATTTTATTTTTATTTTTTTGACATGTCCGCACAAGAGGAGGGAGGGGGAGTAGTCCTAGCCGATTGAGCTACCTTTTGGGAACACGTCCTCAATCTTTATTGGTTTGAAATGTCAGTAATTGCAAAAAATATCTACCTAACAACCATTCTAATCAATCCTATCAGCCGTTTTTTAGACAATAAAGTGGGATTTTACAACTATGTATGAAAAATTGTAGGGACTGGTTGCCTTAACTTTAACTTTTTGGTTAATAAATTATTAGAGTAATCTCTAATTCCACAAATCTCACATTAATAATAACTCGACCTCGACCTTTAAGAAAAAGGACTGCTTTGTTTGGTTGCTACGTACATCTTTACAAGAAGAATTGGGGTTAAATGTTGAAAGTCCGCTTGGCATCTTGAAACAAATGAAAATTGGATCAGTAATCGAGATATGTTTACAAGAAATTAGTAATTACATTTGGCACCTACTAAAAGCGGTGCACCTAGAAACTAATAATTACATTTGCCTCTTGAAACATATGAAAATTACATTTGCACCTAGCTACTAATTAAAAAAAAACAAATGGTTAAAGCTAGGAAAAAGACAAATTAAGATAACATAAGCTATTGGTTGGCAGCAAGTGACCATCAATGTCAATGGGTTTCATTGGAATTCATGGTTATTGGGTAGGGTTCCAAGAAATTCCTTTGGTACCAAGCACTTCTCCTTTGAGTACAACTTCTCTTGAATAATTGGTGATGCAAGAAGATCTTGGAGTTCTTTTGTTTCCTGCATCTAATAAACCACTTTAATTAATATATATATGCTTTATATTATTTATTTTGGGCACAACTACATGTACAAGAATACAAATTTCACGAATTTAACGTATTTCAATAGTGTGACATGTCAGAGCAAATAAAATTATGACATGAAACCTATTTAAAAGATATGAATCATATACATTTCAAATGAAATGGAGATGAGTCGGTTAGTTATAGGATGAGTACCGGGTACGTAAACTTGCCCAATTGTTTTTTTCTAAAGTAAAATTACACATTTACCCCTCATCCTATAACTAACCGGCTTCCATTTCAGTTGAGTCAATGTCGTATTAAAAGAATTCATGAACTTAATAAATTGTAAATTAAGTAAATTCCGAGTACTAATTTGCATTTTATTTTTAAAAGAAAGATAAATTACCTGAATCGATCCCATGCTTTCAAGTATTGTAATTTGAGCCTGCAAGTACTTGACGTACTTGAAGGCAGCTTGAAACATCTCAGCAGTGTTCATCCTGTTCCCACCAGGAACCCGCTTCCCAAGCTCCTGCGTCTTCTCTGCTATCTTCCTTCTCCTCTCACGGGCAGCAATGCTCTGCGCAGACAAGCTCTCCTTATAATTATCGGGTTTCTTCACAATACTCTGAGGACGAGGAGGACTTCCACAGGGAAAAGCCATTTCCGGCAAAGGAGCCACAACTTCCGGCACCGGCTCCCGAACCAGACCAGGATTCGGAGCATACGACCCATCAAATAAGCCAGGTGTAAAATTAGAGAAATATTGATTTCCAAAGCTCATCTGGGCTTCCGAGTACAGAGGAAAGATTTCTTGTGAGAGGGAGAGCAAGTAATCTGATGGGGTTGGCAAATATGGCAGCTGATTGGTGTAGTTGTCAGCATGGAAGAACTCTTGGGGCTGGAGGATTGGATGATCAACACAAGTGTCATCAGCAAAAGAGAGAAGCTCTGGTTGGAAGCTGCCCATGTCTTGGTTGAAATGGTGCTCGAGGGAATCCCAGCTGGAGCAAAAGCTTAAAGCCATGGAAATATAATCTAACAGAGAAAAAATCACATTAGAAAATGAAGCAAATTAAAGAAACCAATCTGAAAAACCCCAGAGAGAGAGAAAGAGAGAGAGAGAGAGAGAGAGAGTGCAATAATAGAGACAAACTTTCAAACGTACGATATCTAAAACAGAAGAAAATGAAACATAAGACATTAGAGAGAGAGAGAGAGAGAGAGAGCTTAGAAGATACCTGTCTGTGTTTGTTTGTGCTGTTGTTTGTTGAATTGCTGTAGACCTGAAGTCGCCAACAAACCTTATCAAACTAGAATTAACACACTGCTGGCTGGCTGGCTGGCTTGGCTGGCTGGCTGGCTGCTGTGCAATATATGATGAGAGAGAGAGACGTGGGGGAAGTGGAGGGAGAGTGTTAGAGGGTTTTTGCGGCGATAAAAGAGGTGGTGATTGCGTTGATGAGATAAATCGTAACGACCTCCGAATAATAAGGTTTTAGGTACACGTGGAGAGCTGTCGTCTTCTTTTGTGTCTAGGGTTTCCATTATTTTCTTAAACCGTTACAGGCCTCCTCGCATGCCGATTGGCGGCTGCTTTGCCTTTCTCTTAATTACTTTCTCATCACTGCTCTAATATTATTGTTTAACCTGCCGTTACTACGTACGTTTTTCTTTTTGGGAATATTTACACCAGTTTTAAGAGTGTTTTCTTTTTTCTTCCTTAATGGAAAAAACAAAAAACAAAAAACAAAAGCAAAAAAAAAAAAGGAATATTGTTTCCTCTGTCATTTACTTGTCTTTTTTTTTTTTTTTCCTCATATATATATGGAAAGATAATTTTGTTTGCTACGTGGATTTTCCTTTTTAATCCTTGTTAACAACATGTTTCTGCAGTTTTCTGTGTGCATGACGCCTATTAACCAGGTTTCCTTTTCTTACTTTCATAAGATTCTTAGAACTATATATGTAAATAAGTATATTAAAAAGCAGAGTAATGTTATTTTTTCATCTCCATCTATATATATATATATTTAAATTCACCATTGAATTTGTATACTTACATGTGAGTTGTTCAAATTCAGTAGTGAATTTGGAAAAGAGATTGATAGAAAATAGACGAATAGAAGTTCTCATGCATATTAAAAAGCACCTAATATGCCGGACAAAATAATTTACTCCCTAAAATCACAAATCAGGTCCATATATCAAGGTTGATGGACAGTAATCGACGGTCGAAAATGGACGTGGTGCCCCACAAGTGTGCACCTCAGCCGTACCGTAACAGACTACAAAGGATGTCCAAATAACTAAGTCGCTGATAAACCCATGCCTTTGTCAATATTGGACAGTCATTTCCAGAGAGAAATGATAAGCTTCATTCGCCTAACAATTTTCTAATTAACCATCTGTTTTTCAAATGAATTCAAAGCTACCATTGAATTTGTAGGTGTACATGTAGGTCATATATATTCATTGGTAGATTAAAAATATATATATATATATATATATATATATATATATATATATATGAAGATGGTTGAGAGATGGTTAGGAGAATAAGGCCTCGTCATTTCCAATATGGAGTTAATCAAAAAACAAATAGGCAATATTTAATGTTCCTTCCTCTACACGATTAATTAGAGGGATCATGATTCCCTACAATTTCTTTAAAATTGTAAATTCTTAAATTAGGTAATTTAGATAGTTTTAAGGCATCGCAACACTTGAAAAATGCTACGGATTGAAAATGTGGCATGTTCTGGATGTAATCAAAAAGTTTTTTCTTCCCAAAAGGCTTCATCTTCACTTTTGTAGAAACACTTTTTCATAAAATAAACAGACAATTTTTTTGCTCAAAGCTTTTTTACCGCATAGAGAGCAAGGACGTGAAAAAAATATACCCAATTTTCAACCAGAGCATACCACAATTTTAATAGGTATTATTTTTCAAGCATTTCAATGCCTAAAAAAAGACTAAAATAGCGTAATTTGAGAATTTACTATTTCTTTAAAATTGTTGGGATCCTAATCCCGCATTTGATTAAAAAAACCAAAACAAAACAAAAACAAAAAAATGTTTTTTTATTATTTTTTAACTTTTAATTTTTGTATTCGCTTGTTTTTAGCTGATATGTACGTGTTTGGATCTTATTTTTCCATGGACTCCATTGAGTTTAGATCCGATCCAAACAAATACAAATCAGCAAAAAAACAAATGATTCTCATCATGGGTTTTGTTTGGACTATATATATATATATATATAACCTTTTGAAGTGCATGCGTTAATTTGATAATGATGATAGCTATGTTTGTTTTGTTTGTGTCAGAGAGGTGCGTAGAGATTTACTAGTTTGTTTGTTTGATTAAAATGCTTTGAAGAGGTTTTGTAAAGATGTCGGCTCTATTGCGGAGGAATTGTTGTTATTACCTAACAGTACTACAAAAAAAGTTTAAAGTTAGGGACGTTTGTATATGGGGTCGTTTTAATAGTAAAACGACCCCTCTCAGAAGGAGGGGTCATTTACTGTTTAAATGACCCCTCCTTCTGAGAGGGGTTATTTGAACAGTGAACGACTCCACTCAGAGGCGACTATGGTGGCATCGGGTTGTGTTTTTTTTTTTTTTTTTTTCTTTTCTTTTTCTTTTTCTTTTCATTGAGATTTATCAAGTATTCATAAATTCCCAATCACTTGATCGATAGAAGGGTTACGTGCCTCTAGTTTCAATGATTTTTAAAGTGCCTGATTTATTTGAACATTGTTATGAATGATATCTGCAATTAATCCATCATATGAAAACTGATCATTCCTGTTGGATCATGGATCAGCTATGTTGGGCCCAATAAACGATCTACTGGCCCATCACTAAAGCTCGGTCATTTTTACTGTTCACCAAACTTATGCATGGTAAGTTTGTACTTACCTGAGTTCTGTATACACAACACTCGGTTCAAAGACTCAATTAGCCGAGTCTTAAGTGGACCACCGAGGATTACTCTCAGAATATTAGATATACCTACATGATATTCCATTTACCATTCTTCAATATATTGTTGACACGTGGATCCTCAGTAAGTCCACAGTGTCAGATAAACAGGTACAACCCGATACCTATAAAAGGGGGGTCCCCTCTCAGATTTTGGTAACTTCTTTTTCTCTCCTTAACTGAATATCCTTTATTCTCCTTATCTTATCTTCTATCTTCAAAGTTATATTTCTCTTAAACACAGTGACTAATTTAGGCATCGAAGCTATTCCCCGTCGGACAACGCCGGCAGCTTTGATCCTTTTCCTTTGTTATTTCATAGCCTAGTGATTCCTCAGGTACCAGGCTATTCACAAGGCCCACTCCACGTCATCATTCGGAAAACTGGTCAAATAGTTTGGCGCCGTCTGTGGGAACTCGATTTTTATCGGTTCTTACTAATCTTAAAATTCCGATATGGTGAACACACCCACACACCCTGATACACCTCCACACCTCGTCCCAAATGTTCAATATGATATTCTTGGAACATCACACGAGCCAAATCCTCAAACAGCTTTATTGGAAGGTTTTATGAAGCGAATAGCCGAATCTATTGAAGCCATGAAGAAGCAAAATGAAGAAATCGTCTCTAGGTTACCTCCTAGAGAAGATCTAGTATGAGAAGAAAGGCAAGAAGAAGCGCTCAGGGAGCCACCACCGTTAACCCGACAGCAGTCAACTCAACAAGATGCCAAGAGTTCGATACAAGGAAGCCATCATACTGTTCGAACCAAAGAAGGCTCTCATCGAGGGAGATCCGGTAATGATGTACATCAAAGTAACAAATCTCACCATGGTGAATCTAGCTATGTCAAATCTCATCATAGCCAATCTCGGTGGAGCCATTCTCATCATGGTCGGTCACACCATGTAAACCTTGCGGAGGTTGTTGTAAATAAAGATGTCCAAGATCTTAAAGAAAAGTATGAAAAGATGGCTCTATTAATCGAAAATGGCGAAAATCAATCTGCAACCGAGGATCTTATGCAGCATACCAATCTACCGTTTACTGATTGGGTAAAGAATTTTCCTCTTCCTGACAAATTCAAGATGCCTCGGGTCGATAAATATGATGGAAGCGGAGATCCTTCTGATCATATGGAAAGTTTCCGAGCTCATATCATTCTTCACGATACTCCAGACGAAATAGCTTGCCGAGCTTTTCCTTTAACTCTGAAAGGCATTGCTAATGAATGGTTTGGAGGTCTGAGTCCTAAATCTGTTGATAGTTTTGATTCTCTCGGACAACAATTCCTAGGTCAATTCCTTGCAGTTCAGAAAAGGAAGAAAAATCCAGCTTATTTATTATCTCTCATACAAGGAAAAACCGAGTCTTTAAAAGATTTTATGTTGCGGTTTAATCAGGAGAAATTGACAGTGGAAAGTCCGAATGAGCAAACTGTTCTTTCAGCTTTGATGCACGGCATAAAGGCTGATGGGCCATTGATGGCTGAATTAGCTCGGAAACTGACTTTGGGAACTCTTCGACATTTCACCAACAAAGCTGAAGAGTTCATTAATCAAGAAGAAACTATTTCAGCTCTGATGAAATCCAAAGCTGAAGGGAGTAAGCCTGTTTCTGATTCGATTAAAGCAACACCGAGGACTTTTATCGAAAAGAAAAAAAAAGATCATCAGAATTTAGGAACTCCAGAAAAGAAGATTGAGTTGCCACGCAGGCAGAATCAGAATCAACAGTATGCAGGATGGACGCCTCTAAATACAACTGTTTATAAGGTGTTCTTGGAGGTCAAGAAGGATCCAACCTTCAGATGGCCAGGAAGGATGAAAGCTCTTCCCCAAAACCGCAGTACTCAGAAGTTTTGCGAATATCATAATGATCATGGGCATTATACCGAGAATTGCATCAGCCTTCGGTTCGAAATTGAAAAATTGCTAAGAAATGGAAAGCTATTAAATTTCTTAGCTGAGGAGAAGGGCAAAGAAAAAGATCCTTAGGACAGTCAGGATCAACGGTCATGGCAAAACTCAGGGCCGAATAATGACAGCTTGCGTAACCAAAGCCAAAGACGTGATGAGCCGAGGATATCTCGGAGCAATCAACAAAATCCCCAAAACCAAACCATTGTTGGTGAAATTCGAACAATCTCAGGAGGGCTGGCCGGCGGAGGAGAATCTAGTTCAGCAAGAAAAGCCTACGTTAAGCAAGCAAGGATGGAAGAAATCTTTTTACTTGAGAAGCCCTCCAAAGTGCAGAAACAAGAGCCTAGTGTTCTAACATTTTCGGAGGAGAATGCAAAAGAAATATTAATGCCACATGATGACGCGTTGGTGATAACTTTAACAGTGGCTAACCATGCTGTTCACCGAGTTTTGGTGGACAATGGAAGTTCGGCTGATATTCTGTATTGGACAGTTGTTCAACAGCTGGGCATTGGCCAAGAGAAGTTGAAGCCTTTTCTATCACCATTGATAGGGTTTGCAGGGCAGCGTGTTCAACCCATCAGAATGATTTCCCTTTCGGTAACAGTAGGAACTGCTCCTAAACAATCCACTATTATGGTAGATTTTTTGGTAATTGACCAATTGTCAGCTTACAATGTAATCGTCGGTCATCCAGCTTTGAATCAACTGAAGGCTGCGACTTCTACCTATCATTTGAAGATGAAATTCCCGACAGTCGAGGGGGTTTGCGAGGTTAAAGGTAATCAGGTTGTCGCCAGAAGGTGTTATAATACATCTTTGAAAAAATGCCCAAAATCAGCACTATTGACGGTCGGAAATGTGGGTGATGAGAGAAAGATTCAATTGAAAAGGGAACCAGCCGAGCCATTGGTTGATATACCGATAGCTGAAGGAAAGGTTGTAAAGATCGGGTCTCAATTAACTTCAGAAGTTAGAGAAGTTCTTATTCGGTTTCTTCAGGAAAACCTAGAAGTCTTTGCATGGTCTCCTGAGGACATGCCGAGGATTGATGCTAAGGACATTGTTCATCATTTGAATATCAATCCGGAGGTAAAACCGGCGAAACAAAAACGAAGGAAGTTTGCTCCTGAGAGAAACATGGCAATTGCCGAGGAGGTAGACAAATTAATCAAAGCTCGGTTTATCGAAGAAGTGCATTATCCCGATTGGTTAGCCAATGTAGTAACGGTCAAGAAGTCTAATGGGAAATGGAGGATGTGTGTGGACTTCACCGATCTCAACAAGGCTTGCCTGAAGGATAGTTTTCCACTGCCACATATTAGTTCATTGGTTGATTCAACAGCCGGTTATGAGTTGCTAAGTTTCATGGATGCATTTTCTGGCTACAATCAAATCTTCATGTACCCATCTGATTAGGATAAAACAGCATTTATCACTGACCGAGGCCTATATTGCTACAAAGTCATGCCTTTTGGTTTGAAAAACGCCGGTGCTACCTACCAAAGGTCAGTAAATAAGATGTTTCAAGAACCAATCGGGAAGAATATGGAGGTTTATGTTGATGATATGCTGGTCAAGAGCAAGCTACAGGTGAATCATGTGATAGATTTGCAAGAAGCATTCATGACGTTGAAATGGTTCAAAATGAGGTTGAATCCTACGAAGTATGCATTCGGAGTTTCATTTGGAAAGTTCCTCGATTATATGGTATCAAGCCGAGGGATCGAAGCCAATCCAGAGAAGATTCATGCAGTATTAGATATGCAATCTCCAAAGAACACAAAGCAGGTTCAACAATTAACTGGTAAAATCGAGCCATTAAACAGGTTCATTTCTTGGTCCACAGATAAATGTCTTCCCTTCTTCAAAATTTTACGGAAAGCTTTTGAATGGTCCGAAGAGTGTGAACAAGCATTTGAACAACTCAAGAAATATCTGGTCAGTCCACCTCTGCTTAGCCGAACTGTTCCTGGAGAAATATTATATTTGTATTTAGCTGTATCTCTAACTGTGGTCAGTGCAGCTTTGGTTCGAGAAGAAGAAGGAGTTCAAAAACCAGTATATTTTATCAGCCGAGCATTACATGGTGCCGAGGAGAGGTATGTGCAAATAGAAAAACTTGCGTTTGCTTTGGTAATTGCATCTAGAAAGCTCCAACCATACTTTCAAGCTCATACAATTAACATGCTAATCGAATATCCATTGAAGAAAGTA
Organism: Corylus avellana; assembly: GCF_965113065.1. Taxonomy (NCBI): domain Eukaryota; kingdom Viridiplantae; phylum Streptophyta; class Magnoliopsida; order Fagales; family Betulaceae; genus Corylus; species Corylus avellana. The sequence continues at coordinate 26,851,137 of NC_142490.1, read as the reverse complement.
CTTCGGAAGTTGGATTTGTCTAGTCGGTTAGTCAATTGGGCAATTGAGATTAGTGAATTTGATATTCACTTTATTTCACGCAATGGTATTAAAAGTCAAGCGCTTGTAGACTTTCTAGTAGCACCAACATACAAGATCTGGAGATGTGGCCGAAAGAAAAAATGTGGATAATTTATGTTGATGGCTCTTCTACAAAAAAGAATAGTGGAGCCGGGGTAGTGATGATTGCACCAGATGGGAATGAATTAAAAAGTTCTCTAAGGTTAGAGTTCAGAACTACTAATAATGAAGCAGAGTATGAGGCAGTAATAGCTGGGCTCGGTTTAGCCCGAGAGATGGAAGCAGAATTCGTAGAAATGTGGAGTGATTCTCAGGTGATTGTCGGTCACATTCGTGGGGAATTTGAGGCTAAAGGTGATAAAATGAAGCTATATTTGTCTAAAGTCCTGGATATGCAAAAGGCTTTCAAAAAGTTTTGTATTGTTAAAATTCCGAGGGAAGAGAAAGAGAAAGCGGACCTTTTAGCTCGGTTAGGTTCAGCAACCGAGGATGAAGTAAGGGAAACCTATCAACCAATACAAATCCTGCAACAACCTGCTATCACCAAGGAGGTTATGGTTTTAACAATTGAGGTCATGCCAGCCTGGGCTGAAGAAATTGTTGGTTATTTAGAAAGGGAAGTTCTTCCGGGAGATAAGAGGAAGGCTGTGCAATTAAAACGAAAGGCTGCTCGGTTCACCTTACTCAACGGCATTCTTTTTAAGCCGGGCTTTATGTTACCTCTTCTTAAGTGTGTTTCTAAAGAAGAGGGTAATTATATCCTCCGAGAAATCCATGAAGGGATTTGTGGCGGTCATTCAGGGGCTCGAATGTTAGCACACAATGCTGTTAGCCCAGGATTTTTCTGGCCGAGTATGAATCGGGATTCCATGCAAATTGTCAAAACTTGTGACAACTGTCAACGTTTTGCTAACATCATTAAGCAGCCTCCTGAGAAGCTTAGCTCAGTTTCTTCACCATGGCCATTTTCACAATGGGGGGTGGATATAGTAAGGCCGTTACCTCCAGGAAAATGGGGTGTTTGATTCGCTATGGTTGTCGTAGATTATTTCACGAAATGGGTAGAAGTGGAAGCTTTGGTGAACATTACAGCGAAAAATATCAAGAAGTTTCTTTGGAAAAATGTTATCTGTCGATATGGAATTCCCCATGCCTTTGTGACCGACAATGGCAAACAGTTCGATTGTGATTCCTTTCGAGACTGGTGTGCAGGGCTTCACGTTCGGCAATACTTCTCATCTCCAGGACATCCTCAAGAAAATGGACAAGTAGAAGCAACAAACAAAACTATATTCAAAATCCTAAAGAAGAAGCTCGGTCAGCACAAGGGAAACTGGGCAGAAGATCTTCCCGAAGTTTTGTGGTCGTATCGCACCACCAGAAGAACTCCTACCGAGGAAACTCCTTATGCTTTAGCCTACGGAACTGAGGCGGTCATTCCAGCAGAGGTTGCGTTGAGAAGTTTTCGTGTAGACACTTTCAATTCCGAACTCAATAGCGAGGGCATGAAACTACATCTCGATTTATTACAAGAAAAACAAGATCAAGCCCAAATAACTATGACAGCATTTCAGCAGAGGGTAGCTCAGTATTTTAATCAGCAGGTCAAACATCGCAGTTTTCAGGTTGGGGATTGGGTCTTGAAAAAAGTCACTCTCGCAACCAGAGACACAGCTGATGGAAAGCTAGCGCCGAACTAGGAAGGACCATACAAAGTGATCAAATGTGGCAGAGTAGGAGCGTATCATCTCACAAACTCCGAAGGAAAACAACTACAACGACCATGGAATGCTGAACATCTTAAGAAGTATTTTGTGTAGAATTATAAATCTCAGAGATTCACTTTTTATTGTATTCCTTTTGTAAAAATAAGTGTTTATGAATGAAGAATTCTCTGAGGTTATAATCATGCAGAAATCTTAAAATATGCAGCAGACCATACTCTCTATTCTACACTCGGAAAATATAGCTGAACCGAGCGTTTTTCTGAGATTCATTTTTGGAAAAGTAGCTATCTATAGCGCTTTCCGACCCTTCGGTGAAATATAGCGGAAGAATTTCCCGAGCATCGCTCAGTGAAATATCACTAAGGCACTTTCCCGAAGAAGAGTTCGGAAATATAGCTGAACAAAGTGATTTCCGAACTTAACCTTTACCCAAAGGTTACCCTTCGGTGAAACATACCCGAAGAATTTCCCTAGCATAGTTCAGTGAAATATCACTAAGGCGCTTTCCCGAGGAAGAATTCAGAAATATAGCTGAACAATACGTTTTCCGAACTTAACCTTTACCCAAAGGTTCCACTTCGGAGAAATATAGCAAGAGAATTTCCCAAACTTCGTTCGGTGAAATATCACTAAGGCACTTTCTCGAGGAAGAAGTTCATAAGCATAACTAAAACAAAGCATTATCCTAGCTTAACCCTTTACCCTAGAGGTTAATGTATAGTGAGACATACTCGAACCAAGCGCTTTCCCAAAGCAAAATGTTCAACTATTACGTTTGAACAGAATATTCTCACAACCGTGCATTCTCGGTAAAGCATACGGTTCGTCCAAATGTCCAAAAAGTCAAGTATTGTGTAACACACTCACAAACGGTTCAAAATTTTACACTTCATAAAGATTCCCATTGTAATAAATTAAATTTATAACCTATGGGAATCGGGGGGGTATACATAGCATGAATTACGGAGTTGATATGTAGAATTGATATCTCTATCAAAAACAAAAACATTTATATTCATTCATTAACAAACAATTAGGTACAAAGATCATTCCATTTCAAGCAAAATATATACAGTTAGAACATCAAGTGGCTCCATCTAGTGTATGGTCCCATTCTTCATCAGATACATTCACTGACTTTTCTGAATCATCAAATGAAGATCCTTCCACTTCAGGTTGTTCTGCGGCAGTAGAAGATTCCCCAGTCCGATACCAAGCAAATGGGTTGAAACCGAAGACTGTAATGCCTTTATAGTTAGGCATCTGCTCCTGACTAACCACGGCAATCTTTGAAATGGCCTCTTCGGTAGGGAGAATATCTTCGGGTTTTATGGAATCAAGGTCAACACCCTCGGGAGGATTTTTTGACCAGCTACGGAAAGTTTGAAAACCCGAGATGAAACCTATACCCCAGCCATAATCTCGGCCCCAAGAAGCAAAGGAAAGCTGCTTATAGAAATTCTGAGCCTTATCTTTATACCTAATCACTTGTTCTTTGGCTCGGGAGAATCTTCTCTTGAAACTCACAGTTCTCTTCTCGGCAGCCTTAAGCTTCTTCTCAGCCAACTTTCATTTCTTTCAAGCCACCAGGAGATGGTCTTCAACCACTTTTCATTTTCCTTCAGCCACGTCAGCTCTAGTACATTGTGCAGCCGAGTATCTCTGAGCTTCTTCGAGTTCTTCAGAAACCAAGTTAATACGAAACTCAGTAGCTCGGCATTAGCATGTTTTTCGTTGAGCTGAGTGGCTTCATCTTCAAGGGTGGAGTAGTCAATCAGCAACCTCCGACCTTTAGCTTTCTCGGCAGTTAGTTCGACTTCTAACTCTCGAATTCGAGAATCATCTTGAACATACCGTGCCTCCAACCTAGTAATCTGCTCCCTAGAAAGGAGAAGGTCATTTTCTTGTCGAGATGATAATCCTTGTAAGCGTTCTATCTCGGCTTCGGCATTTCCAAGTTTCTTCTTTACATTCTCGGTTTCCAAAGCCGAGCTCTCTGCAAACCTTCTGAAATGGCGATAGTAGTTCATACTGTGCATTGATCCCTACCAAAGAAAGAAGTTTTTAGTAAAATAAAGAGAAGAGGAGAAACACAAGAAGAGAGAGGCCTTTACCTCAAGTTGATGATACAGCATGTGTTCCATCACCTCCTTTGGAAATTGGGCACTGATGTTGGGAGAGTTATTGGCCTGAATCAAATTGACTAGGGCAACGAAAGGGTTCCCAAGCCAGTTATCACCCAGCCAAGAAAGAGGTTTCCCGAACGTCCAAGAGATCGGATCAGGTGTGCGGTCTGCCGAAGGACCGGCCGCTTGTGGAGTCTCAATAAAAATCCATACAGGTTCATTTAGAGGACTATCTCTCGGTAGCTGAAACGAACCTCCGAGGTTAGCTGATTCTCCTTTAGCTTCATTAGCAGTTGCAACAGGGTCGGCATCCGGTTGCTCAGGAACTTCACAGATGCCAGCCACCTCTTCAATAGTGATATGCTTAGCAGCCATGGGCTCTGTAATTATTGGCACATCATCAGTAGGCTCGGTGGCCGAGGGTTCAGCAGTAACCGGGTCCTCAACCTTAGGTCCACTGCCTGTAAATTCAGCAACTACAGGCTCGGTGCTAGCAACCTCAGGGTGCATGGATGAGCTCTCTGCTTCGGTTTGCCCTGGGAAGATCACTGCAAGTGGCTGTATTGTCGGCATCTTTGAGGCAAGTTCCCTAAGGATTTGACCAACATCTATCGGTTCGTCTTCCTCAGAATCAGAAGCACTCAGATGCACAGCTTCAGTAGGAGTTGAAGAAAGAGGAACCACTAAGAGTGGTTCGACTTCTAAAGCCTCAGAGGAGGGAGGTCCGGCTTTAACTGGTGTATGAGAGGACAATCGGGAGGGTTGGTTGGCAAGAAGGGCATTTCGGGTAGATGTCTCCTGTCTGCCTAAAAATTCCCTGACTCCATTGAGAACCTCGGAATACGCTCTGACATGAGGAGCATGCCCTTCTACTTCAGGAGCTTTTTTCTTCCCATGAGCTCCCGGATCACTGACAACCCTGCCTCTTACTTCTTCAAAGAGGACATCAGGTTCAACCCTCGCTGTTTCAGAGCCCGAATGTGCCTCAGTCCCCTCTGCTTCCAAATTGACAACTGGCTGCATGGCTTGTGAGCAACCCTCGATTTTCTTCTCCAGAGAAGGAATGTTAGGGTCTCCAGGCTCATCAACAATCGCCAGAGAAACTCTAGCAGCAATTGGCGGTTTTGCCGAGGTTTTCTTCGGAAAAGCATCTTCAGCTTTCCTCTTGCCTTTCCTTTAGAAGGCACCTCAGCTTTAACAGTTCTTCTTCTCAAAGGCTCGGATGGCTCGGCAATCGATCTTCTCGGCACTTCCTCAGATGGTATTCTCGGTGGAACAGCTTCTACTAGCCTTGCTAGTGAAGGGTCCATAGGTATAATGTCTTATTCTCCTCGGTCATGGCAACATCGTAATCCATTTCTAAGGGATTAAGCTCAGCATGCCTCAAAACATCTCTTACACGCTGGATCTCCTCCTTGGTTAAAGTCAGTTCTTGTTGGCCTGAAAGCATATAGTAAGATTAGCTTTGCTGCAAAAAGAAGAAACAAAAAGTAAGCAGTGCGAAGTTCGGTTTGTACCTTAGTTTGATGGGGCAATGGTTTCCCGAGGGACATTCGGATCTCTGATTACCTCCAAGGGCGCAAATTCCCAGTCACCTTGCACAAAGAAAAATTAATCTTTCCACCCCTTGTTACTAGTATAAGTGCTCCTGAAGGTGAGAAGCTTTAGTTTCTTTTGGGTTTGGAAGGTAAATAGGTACTCGGTTCTGGGACATTTGGTTAGTCGGTAAACCTTTAAAAACTCCACCACAGTGAGGGGGTGGTCTACCCCGAGAATCTTTGGCCAAACGATCATGCAGGTGAAGAAGGTTCTCCAACCGTTCGGCAACAGTTGGTGTGGAGCTATCCGAATGTAACTCAACAGTTCCCGAACTATCCTCAAGAAAGGAAGTCTCAACCCTATCCGAAACATTTCCATGTAAACACAGACTTCATTTCTGTCAACATCAACCACGGCTCCGGCTCCCTCATTATCAAAGCGTAATCGAACCGAGTCAGGGATGTGGCAGATTCTATGAATCTCAGGTTCATCATCCTCTGACAAATTGGATTCCCATGTAACTGGGTGTAAAGCACCCAACGCACCAGAGTCAGCACCAACTCTGCGACTCATCAGGTACTGAAACTCGGGAATTAACTGACGAGGAATGGAAGGAAGATCTTGCTGAATTAGAAGATGGGTAACACTCAAACGAAGGTGATTGACAGAGGGTTCAATCAGGGGAAGAAGAAAGTCTAGATAATGAAGTATGGGGCAGTTTGGGTGAACGAAAGGCTCGGTTGAAGGAACAGACTCGACCGAAGTTCTGAAATACACAACCCTTGAGAAGTAATATTGGGCAGAAAGGTTCGAATGAAGGAGTGCTAGTTTTGAAAGAGAAAGAAAAAGATTGGCAAAAGCTCGGAAAGGACAACAATGGCTTCTAGACGGAAGGCGATGAGGAGTAAACGAAGATAGGAATAGTTTAAAAAAACTTCCGGAAAGTAGAACCGAAGGGACGCAATTAAAGCCTAAGGGGATAGGGTTCCACGAAAAGGCGCCTTTTTTGATTTTTGCTCTTCATGTAGGTGGCGACACGTGGCCACCATAAATTTCAACCATAGGAAGCCCAACACGTGGTTCTCAAAAGAATAAGGTAAATCGTTGTTTGCTCTACACGTCTCCATTTTTGAAATTCAAAAATTTTAAAAATTCAAATTCTGGAGCCAAATCGCCTTATTTTCCCAAAAACAAACCCCGAACTTATAAGAGCTGACCCATTCTCGGAAACACAAAATTTTCGTAGTTTGTTAGACTAAGAAATTGGGGGGTAACTGTTGGATCATGGATCAGCTATGTTGGGCCCAATAAATGATCTACCGTCCCATCACTAAAGCTCGGTCAATTTTACTGTTCACCAAACTTATGCTCGGTATGTTTGTACTTACCTGAGCTCTGTATACACAACACTCGGTTCAAAGACTCGGTTAGCCGAGTCTTAAGTGGACCACCGAGGATTACTCTCGGAATATTAGATATACCTACATGATATTCAATTTACCATTCTTCAATATATTGTTGACATGTGGATCCTCGGTAAGTCCACAGTGTCAGAAAAACAGGTACAACCCGATGCCTATAAAAGGGGGGTAACCTCTCAGATTTTGGTAACTTCTTTTTCTCTCCTTAACTGAATATCCTTTATTCTCCTTATCTTATTTACCATCTTCAAAGTTATATTTCTCTTAAACACAGTGACTAATTTAGGCATCGGAGCTATCCCCCGCTTGACAACGCCGGCAGCTTTGATCCTTTTCCTTTGTTATTTCATAGCCCGGTGATTCCTCAGGTACCAGGCTATTCATAGGGCCCATTCCACGTCATCATTCGGAAAACTGGTCAAACAATTCCCAATTTAATTTGTTGTTTTCAAATTCATCCGTCACTAGAACAATTATATTACATTTGTGTTTGTAAATTAGGAGTTACATTATTGGATCATTGCATTGTGTTGTTGACAATTTCTTCTATCTGGCCCTACTTTTAACTCAACCTATTGAAAGTTCATTCTCAATGTGTTGATTGTTCTTAATCATGTATTGATCATGTTAACAAAAGTAGTCCGTCAATTGTTTGTTGTTGCCTAGTGAATTATTATTGTTTATTCAATGCAAAATTTCTTGTAAGTGCTTTGGATTGTAATTCCATTAAAGCCTTGGTGTTCTATTGTAAGTGTTTACTGCAAAAGGTCGTTCCGTTAAATGTGCCGTTAGGATGGAGATGTTTTTAGTGCTCTCTAGAATTCCTGTTAGATGTTCTGCTAAGACGGACAAGTAACGAGGATGGTTCTTGTGCTCTTGGTGGGTCTCGTTGGATGGCACGTCAAGACAAAGATGTGACAGGAAGTTACTGCCTCTCCTGTTGGGTGGCACATGAAGAAGGGAATGTGACGTGGAACTGCTGCCTTCCCCGTTGGTTGGCACGTTAAGACAAGGATGTAATGGAAAGTTTTTGCTTGCTCTATTTGATGTCCCGTTGGATGACCATCATGGTGGAAATACTATGTTTTACTCTTCATGTCTTGACGCGAGCTCATTTTTGTTAAAACATAAAGTTTACGAAATAGATGATATTTTGTTCTTCCTATCTTACAGAGAATTGGTTCCCGCTAAGAAACAAAGACTAAAATTGCTCCAGTATATATACCAGCCTTTGTTATTATTCATGGCAAGCTTTTAGGAAAAATTTATTGAAAGTTTTAGAGAGGTTTTGGTGAGCTATTGATCTCCATTGTTGACTCTAAGAGAGGATGTGAGCATTCATCTCTTGATAAGTTGATTTGTTTTATCAGTTTCAACCATACTCATTAAGTTTGCAAAGAAGCCTATTGGTGGGTTGGTGAGAAGATGCACTCCATGAAGATGGTCAGTGAGGAGGCGAGTGAGGATCTTGTTATCATACAGAGCCTAGTGATGCGGTCTTTTTATGTCCAAAAATATCAATAATAAAATTATTACTCGGAATAGGACGAATCCTCGTGGGATAAGGCTATATAGAGGGTATCGAACCTCAAAGACTACGTAGGGGATGTTATCAAGTTTGTCAAGATCAAATATAACTTAATTGAAAGAAAATTGCTTTGTTTTGATTATAATTAAATACATAAAAGTAAAGATATTAGTGATGAGAGATAAAATAGGGGATTGATTTCACCATTAACCACATAACAATGGTCAATCACAAATTAATAAGGGAAATTCATAATATGTATGATATAGGGCTCGTCTCACTTGATTAATCAAGAAAATACCATCATTAAGGAATAAGTATAACCCATCTTCGGTTGGCACGGACCGTTCACCTAACCACTAAGATGCAGTACGACCCATCCTCTCTAGCTATGAATTATCTAATTCTTTAATAGGATACATATAATCAAGGGAATAGTATAACCCATCTTTGGTTGGGACGAACTGTCTACCTCAATTACACTAAACTAGGGTGTAGTACAATCCGTCTTCCCTAGACATGGCCTATCTAGTCCGCTTGATCATATGTCAGTTAAAACCGTTGTATAACAATCATTCACATAATCACAAAAAATATGAAGGATTGAGTTCAATCAATATAAAAGACTTTCTAAGACAAGAGAAGAAATTCATAATGATTGAATATAAACATTAAAGGTAATTATCACAGTTATACAACCATCATGCATATAGAAAAGCCCAAATTAAAATACAATTAAATCATTGTTACTTGGAAATGACTACATCAACGCCCTATTACGAATTTAGCCACTCATCCTGGTGTTGGCATGGCCTCCTGCCATGATCTTCTCCTCTTCAACTTGTCAAGCCTCCAAGAAGATAATTTATGTATAAAACTAAGCACACCTTTCTCTTGAAGTTTAAGCCCTAATTATAGGGTGCAAACAAGTCCTAGAAGCCCTAGGAATCCTTGAAAAATCGTAGGTCAATCTCCCAATCCAAGTGGGAAACTGAAAACCCTTTCCCACGTGGATTTGGAGTCCCTGTGTGCCCTAGAAACCTGAGTGAGGTAGAGCCCATGAATGGTGCGCTCAAGCGCATCTCCATTCGGACGAAGGTTTTCTCTGTTTGGACAGAAACTTTACTATTTGGACGACTTGCGAACGGAGACTCTTTTGACCTAGTAAACATCGGAATTAGCCAACTCTTGTGAAAAATGACTCTGTAGATATTTGAATTAAATTTCTAACGCCCCAAAGCTTGCTCGAATTGGATTATGAAATTCTAGATATGGTCTTTTTAGTAGGACTCGTCAGGTGCGAATCATAGCTCGATCCAAATTTTCTGCCAATGCTCCCCAAAGTGCGTTTTAAGCCCAAATTAAATGGTTTTTCTTGTATTCTCCCTAAGAACCTGAAAACACTAAAACAAAACAAAATCAAATAAATAAAAACGCTAAGGAATTAACATATGGGAATTAAGGGGCTTGAATGCGCAATATTCAATGCTTATCACCTAGAAACTTGCAAGGGTTTGAAAGTGTTTTCTACTATTTGTAATTTGTTTCTTCATATAGTGATTTTCTAAGTTTGGCCGCCCTAGAGTGGTTTTTAGTTTTGATTCATTCAAAAGGTTTTCACTTCATAGCCAAATTTATGAGTTATGATTGTGATGAAGTAATTTTCACTTCGTAATTTTATTTTATTTATTTATTGCATGTGTTTATTGTTTTTGGGGATGGAACACGATCATCATGTTATATCAATTGGTATCAGAGCGGGTTCTCTCTTCTTGGACTAACGTCCTAAGCATGGTCTCTATCCCCTAGTGTTATGGATCTTTCTCCTTATGACTTTGTTCCGTTTCTTAATGAGATTGTTTGTTTAAAAAATTTTGATATTTCCTCTAAGTCTTGTGCTAGTGTTCAAGAGTCTCTAAATTCTGAAAATTTAGACAGCTCCAAACTTGGCTTTGCTAGTCCTTCTAGTTCATTGTGTTATTTGATGGAGTCTCAAAGACAACCGTCCAAGAAAATTAATTTGTTTAATCTTGATAGTGAGTTTGTTATGGATGAACTAGTTAGATTTAAGGGTTAGCTACTTTATTAGTACCTCGGTTTACACTTTTTTATTTTTTCCCCCAATGTTTGCAAAACAGCAAAATCTGATACCTCACCTATGGGAAATAGCAAAATCGATACCTCCATTTTTTCGTCAGTCTAAATTGATGGAAATCCACGTCATTGACACGTATCAGTCCCAAAAGTATGCATGTGTCCTAAAAATTAAACATAAAAATAAAAATAAAAATAAAAATAAAATAAAATAACTAAACCTTAAAAAAAAATAAAAATATATAATAAAAAAAAAAGTCAAAAAATATATGGGGTGACCGGCCACCCCATCTTGGCCAATGCCACCCCCATTTTGGCCATTGGGGGTGGCTGAGCCACCCCAAGGCCGGTCTATGAAGCTATACAGCGTTTTCTTGAAGTTCCTCTTGAAGTACCGATTGCAAAACCGGATCCAGTCTCCGCCCGACGAGTCCGACCCGTTCGGAGTTACCTCCTTCCCGGATGAGGCCATAGGTGCTGCCAACCCTTCTGTCACTGACGGCGTCGCCACCAAGGATCTTTCACTTCCCTTTCCATCCGAAGTTACCACATCGATCCCTTCACTGCCCTTTCCATTAGGATCTTTCTCCTAAACTCCGCCCTTAATCTACCCGATCTCGATCATCATCCTTCTAGAAAAGGAATTCAGTCTATTATCCAGTCTCGCGGAGGGTATAGAGGGTACTCTTCTCCATCGCAGGATAATCGCCGAAGACTTCCGGTGATGTTGGAGTTCCACGGCGGCAGATGGGGTGAGCAGTGATATTGGCTAAATTTCTTTTTTTAAGGTTTAGTTTTATTATTATTATTATTATTTTTTAATTATTTTTATTTTTTAGGACACGTGGCATACTTTGGGAGTGACACATGTTGATGATGTGGATTTCCATCAATTTAGACTAACGGAAAAAATGGAGGTATCAATTTTACTATTTCCCTTAGGTCAGGTATCAAATTTTACTATTTTGCAAACATAGGGGGGAAAAAATAAAAAAGTGTAAACCGAGGTACTAATAAAATAGTTAACCCTAGATTTAATTATGTGATGAATGTTTTAAAATTTGATAATAATGTGATGAGAAATAAGGTGTGTGATTTTGAGCATTATGTGAAATTTCATCATGAGTAACCCTCTTGTATTGTTAAGAATGACCCTTCTAATGTTGGCAAACCTGTTATAGTTCCCCGAGTAATTACTAGGCTATGGTTAGCTTAGTTGGAGGATTAGCAAGATTTTCCTATTCATTAGGGTTCGTTGGAGGGAAGATTTTTGGGATTTTGAGTACTAACCGAACGTTTGCAAGGGGACCATCGAACGTTCGCTCTGCAATCCTAGACCCGTTGGATAATAGTACACCGAACATTTGTGCGGGATCACCAAACGTTTGTTGACTAAAGTTTGGCCTAATGGGTAATGATTGAACATACGCCCTGCAACCCTTGAATCACTATACGAACAGTACACCGAATGTTCGAGCCTAGACCATCAAATGTTCGATGATTTGCAAGATGTCACAACAACGCCTCCAACTTTTCTCAACCCTATAAATACCCCCTCACATGCCCTTCTAAGTTTCATTCTGCCCTCTGAGCCCTAGACAAACCCAGCTTGTGTGTTTTGTGAGTTATGAAAAGCAGAAGGAAAGTTTCTTGGAGATCCTTGTTCTAGATAAGTAACCTTTTATCTTAGCCTATTATTTATCTAGTTGTTATGCTGATTAAGAGTTTTCCATAGCTTCTTTTTAAGTTTTGGGCTTGTGTTGGTTTAGATTTTAATCTTTGTTTAAATGTGGGCTAGAGTTTCAATCTTGTTCGACGTATTTTCTCTTGCATGGAAGTATTATTTTGGGCTAGGAGTATGTTAGAGATCTTGTTATAACCTTAGAACTTGCTTAGAAGTGATTAGAATCTTGTTTGGTACGAAATGAGTTTTCTACTTAGAAGCAAATGTTTGCACCTCTTCGGCTGAATGTTCGAGGTCGAAGCCAATCTAACCTGTCAGAACATTTGGAGCTTAGGCAGAAACTCTATTTTGAACATTTTTAGGTCTAGGACCCATTTTAGCTTAGATTTAGAACAAATGATAGGTATTTTCACAGATTTGGAGAGTGGGGAACACCCAGAGGAATATTTGGAGAAACCTTACGATGCAGGTGAGTACTGTGAAGCACCAAATTTCCAAGATTGATTTATCCAAAAAGCATCTGTTCACTTGAGCTTAGAAAATCTTTTTATAACCCTCAAAGAAGTGTCTTAACCCTTAATCAAGCCCTCATTTGAAAAATATCCCTAAAAACCTAACCCTAACTCTCTGGCCGAACGTTCGACAGGGGACCACACAGAATGTTCGACCATGTCCTTAGTGTGAACGTTTAATAGGGGACCACAACAAACGTTTGTTGACCAAAGTTTGACCTATAGGTATTGACCAAACATTCCACCTGCAACCCTTGAATCACTATGAAAATTTACTAGGATCGAGTTCTACCCCTTTTTGCCAATCAAGCAACAAATGGAACTAAGCCATTCAACATAGATATAAAATCATTGGGATTCATGGCAAAGTCCACAACCGATGTTATTTTATGACATTAGATTTGACTTGTAATCTTATAATTTGTTATGGACTACTTTGACATAACATTTAGAGAAATACCTATGTTATCAAAGATTGTGGTTTAACTTATAGCTATATATGTGTTTATAAGTGAAAAGTCTTCCGCTATAGACGCCCCTCGGAGATGATAAGATTCCTAAGTTTTATTCCTTAGACAATGAAACTGGGAGGCGGCCGAGCTGTACCTGCACTGAGTTGGTGGCTGACTGGGCTTTTTCCTGACAAAGGCGACTTGAACTTGAGGACGAGTTCTTTCCAACTCAGGGAGACAAATGCAAGAGAAGATCGACATTAGTGTGGATTTATTATTTATGCATGTGTGTTTTAGTTTTCCTTTTCAATAAGGATTGAGTTTTTCCTTTTCCATTACGATTATGTTTTTCTTTTTCAATTAGGACTTGTTTTCCTTATTAGATTAGGAGTATTTTTAAGTCTATATAAGAGATACACACTCAATTGAAAATTTAGTTTAGAAGTATCAATTAAATTTCAGTTTTTCAGAATTATTTCTCTCTTTGCTTATTTGGGGCGATTAAGGTCTTTCTCTATTCTATTTGTTATTTTCTCTCTTCTAGAATTCATTTTTAAATCTTCCATTCTTAGTTTCTGTTTCTATCATACCCTATAAGAACAGTCTTAATTATGCTCGGCGTCAGTTTCTAAGAAAGTCATTTTCATTTCATAAGAGTAATAGAGAAAGAAGATAGAGCTTAATTTTTGACATTAACGATGTCAATATAAAGACCATTTGTTCGATGCTAGTACATGTATGGAAATTGACAATTACTAACATAAACCAGAGCTCCTTCCACGCTTATCAAGTGAGACCACAATGTGATGCAGATCGTAGGTCCCCTGGGAGTGTGATCGATCGCACATGCACCTGCGATCGAGCGCAATTCTAGACATTTGCGAACCAAGTCCCTGGAACTACGATCGATCGCACTTGTACCTGCGATCGATTGCACACGGAGCTGCTTATGTTATATTCCGCATTTTAATTAGGTTAAGCCATCTTTATTTCCTTGTTTTAGTAGGATTAGGGTTTTGGGAGTCAATATTTCGTTATTTTATTAGGTTTAGGGTTTTGGGGCTATAAATATATGCTTATAGCCTCCAGAGAAAACGGTTGTTGATTATTATTGATTTTGATTAATGAGAATACTCAGAGTTGAGTTTATTCCTCTTTTCCTTTAAACTTTAGAGAGTATCTATTGTTTTTAGAAGAATTCTTAGATCATTGATAGAATCTAGGTCTAGAATTAGTTATCCGCTGCTTTATTGTTGTTTTTCGCTGCAGCCTACTAAGTCACGCTGCATCAGTTGGTATCAGAGCTCAATTACTTTTCATGAATGGGGAGGAGCAACCGCTTTGCAGACATGAACGAGGTGTACGTGCGCACGGAGATAGCACGTAAGGAGCAACCAGCGATTCGTTTGAGACACATGAGTGGTGGGCTGAACAATTCTCGTCGCCAACCAAGACCGCAATTCGCGGAGGCGGAAGGCAAATCTATCGCTGAACCTTGGCAACACACGGAGGATCAATTCAGGGCTATGAGGGATGAAATTGAAGACCTCACTACTCAATTATCCAACTTGTGTGGTCAACATGGGAATGGATCTAGAAACTCGTTTGCGGAGCGCCGAACACATAGACGTTAGCACCTTGCACAAGCTCATGCCAATCGGCGGGTAAGTAGATTCGAACTCAAAATTCCGAAATTCGAAGGGGATCTAGAACCCGACGAATTTCTGGATTGGGAGTTGGCTATTGAAGAGGTTTTTGAATTCAACGGGGTGCCTGATGAACAACAAGTCTCTTTGGTGGTACATACATTCTGGGGAAGAGTTGGTGCATGGTGGCAACAACTGAAGAGAACTAGGAAGCGGGAAGGCAAATTGAAGATCAATAGTTGGGAGAAACTATTGAAATATATGCGCATCGCTTTCTTGCCCCATAGTTATACCATGGGTCAAAAGTCACAAAATTGGAGACAAGGGTCTCTGGCTGTGACAAAGAAAATAAAAAATTCCTACAAAAAAGAGGTATTTAGGGAAACATGGAGTGAGGTGAAGAGTCACCTTACTTGCCAACCACAAATCCATAAACCGAATCCATATTCTGTGGACGAGGAAAAAGAATCTGTGGATGAGGAGTTTCAGGAGTCCGAATTCATTGATGAAGAGTTCAGACATGAAGATGTTGAAGATCCTTCGCAAGGATTCGTGGATTGGGATTCCCCACCAACCTATAATGACGATGTCAATGAGGAAGAACCGATTGAAGGACCTTTGGCATCCGACCTAGAGGACGAGTACGAAGAGGATGAATTTTATCCCATGCTTGACGGCCTCTACCCCGAAGAAGATGACCAAGAGGAGGGGTACAAAGAAGATGGTTTTTCTCCCATGTTTGGCCGCCTCTACCCCGAAGATGATCATTTGGAAGACGAAGAGCCCACGGGTGACATTGACAATTATGAAGAGGTTGATGAAGACTTTTCAGATGAAGTGTTTAATTATAATGATGAAGAGGGTTATGTTGATTTTCTTGGTGTTGAAAGTATTTTAAATTCTCCTGACAACAATTGTGATGAGTTCTATGCGAATGAGGAGAATTATATGTTCACAAGGGAAACGACAGTTGATCCGTCCTTGAGTATCTTCATAGCACGTGAAAGGGAGAAGGAACAAGAGAAGAACGGCAAATTTGTAGTATGGCCAAGTGGTGTGTGGGGCTTTCATGACAACCATCAAGGTATTTCGATGATGAGAAGCATCATGTTTATTTTGGAATGTTGCCTTGTTTTGATCTTGAAGAAGGGCGAGTGGAATGAGTTGACTGGACATCCGAAGGACCGTGGAAAGAACCGGCCGAATTCGAGGGCGAATTCTCTCCAACAAGGGGAGAATGATGCAAATCGTAGGTCCCCTAGGAGTGTGATCGATCGCACATGTACCTGCGATCGAGCACAATTCCAGACATTTGCGAACCAAGTCCTTGGAACTGCGATCGATCACACTTGTACCTGCGATCGATCGCACACGGAGCTGCTTATGTTATATTCCGCATTTTAATTAGGTTAAGCCGTCTTTATTTCCTTGTTTTAGTAGGATTAGGGTTTTGGGAGTCAATATTTTGTTATTTTATTAGGTTTAGGGTTTTGGGGCTATAAATATATGCTTATAGCCTCCAGAGAAAATGGTTGTTGATTATTATTGATTTTGATTAATGAGAATACTCAGAGTTGAGGTTATTCCTCTGTTCCTTTAAACTTTAGAGAGTATCTATTGTTTTTAGAAGAATTCTTAGATCATTGATAGAATCTAGGTCTAGAATTAGTTATCCGCTGCTCTATTGTTGTTTTTCGCTGGAGCCTACCAAGTCACGCTGTTGATTATTAGTGATCTTGATTAATGAGAATACTCAGAGTTGAGTTTATTCCTCTTTTCCTTTAAACTTTAGAGAGTATATATTGTTTTTAGAAGAATTCTTAGATCATTGATAGAATCTAAGTCTAGAATTAGTTATCCGCTGCTTTATTGTTGTTTTTCACTGCAGCCTACTAAGTCACGCTGCATCACAATGAGACTCCTCACTGTGCGATTTCCGCCTTCTTCAAGCCAAACAAGTTCACCAGATGAAACTTGTATTTTCTTGCTAGTTTCATAATTTACAGTGAGAGTGTATGACTTCTTTTCATTCTTCTTTCCAAAGCGCAATATCGTTCGTGAAACTATAATCTTAGAACCTTTTGGCTCTACCACCCTCGCCTTGTAACTCATGACATCTTCTCCAACATTTGTTACAACTCTTTGGAACTTTGCAACAATTGATTTTTGTTTTCTACGGTATAAAACCAGAAATGATGGGTAGTTAAGGTCAGCAGAAGGGTTTGAACAGCTAAAACTCTCTATACTAGTGATCCACTCTATTTGTTCCTTATTGTAATTTATTGCACATAATAGATTCACATAGTCTTGTACACCTGCATCATAAAGAAAACCTGGGTCGAGTGCTTGATTAGGACGAATCTGACCAGCTCCCATGGGTAGTTAAGGTCAGCAGAAGGGTTTGAACAGCTAAAAGGTAGTTAAGGTCAGCAGAAGAGGGTTTGAACAGCTAAAACTCTCTGTACTAGTGATCCACTCTATTTGTTCCTTATTGTAATTTATCGCACATAATAGATTCACATAGTCTTGTACACCTGCATCATAAGCAAAACCTGGGTCGACTGCTTGATTCGGACGAATCTGACCAGCTCCCATGGCCAGAGGTGAAGCAGGCTCCAAATTATTACCATTATCCTGAATAGGCTTATCTTGATTATCATATGGGGATGCAGTGGTTATAATAGTAGACCTAATAGCTGCCGGACTCCATTTTGGATGTGCACCTTTTAAAAGGGCAGCCACGCCGGTAGCGTGAAGACAAGCCATGGATGTCCCAAACAAGATATTGTAACTGCTACGCAAATTTTTCCGTTTTCTCACAGGCAGATTTGTGGGCCAAGCTCCCAAAACATGTGATCCAGGTGCCATTACATCTGGCTTCAAAATGCATGGAAAGGTGGTGGAGGGACCTCTTGCGGCATAACCAGCAACAATGGGAGCAGGCTTCATGAATCCTTGAGAGAATTGTCGGAATGTGATGCTTGCCGTGGCTAGAGAAGTAGCAGCTTCCATGTATTTGAACAAAGTCTCTCCTTCATCTGGACCAATCAAAACGCAAGGACAAAGAATCGGATGTAGGCCATCTATTTGTGTTGATATATACTTATTGAAGACAAAATATAGCACCATCTACATCTGACTTTTGCATCAACTCTAGTTGAGTGGGAGAGGAACATACCCACCGTGGCATATGATAATTGCATGAGGGGCCTTGGATAGAACGTTGTTACAAGCCGACAGGGTGTTGTCATATAGTAATGGCAATGTTTCCGTTGAGAGAGCGCCTGCAAAGGTGGTCCATCCAGTAGTTGTTAGGCCTTCCCCTAGCTTCAAAATTCCACTGAACAGTCGATCAGTTGTTCCCACAGTGACAGTTAAGACCCATGGCACTGCGATAGCAAAAACCAGATTTCCTCCCGCAGCAAAAACCGGCACACCATATCCCATTGCATAAAATGTACCTTTTGCGATAGTATCCGCATATAAGGGTTGAGCACTTGCATCATTGCCTAAAAGAGGGAAATTACATCGACACCATCAGAGATGGCTTTGTCAATAGCATACATAATATCACTGCCAACGGTTAGTCCATCTCAGGAGACCTTGTAAAAGGCCAACCTAGCATGTGGTGCAACTCCACTTGCTGTTCCCGAAGCATAACCAAAATAGGATGCACCATTTACATAATTTCCGGCAACAATAGAGGCAATGTGGGTTCGGTGTCCTCAAGTGTCCCTAGCAGAGTTCATGCTAATCTTAATGTCAGGTTTATATTTTTTTATACCATCATACAAGTACCTAGCTCCAATGATTTTAGCATTACACATGGAAGAATTGAACTCCTGTCCTACCTGACACGTTCCCTTCCAGTTTTTGGGAGGTTTTGGAGTCATGCTAGTGTCTTTGAAGCTCTCCATTTCTGGCCAGATTCCAGAGTCAATAATTCCAACAATGGCATTTTCACCTTTGTTTGAAGCCGGCCAAAGGCCAAAAGTAGGATTGAAGGAGAGGAACTCAGGGGTGTAGGTAGTCTGAAGGGTGAAAGTTGTGTCAACATAAGCTGAGATGTATCCTAGAGACTTCTTTAGAGCCTCCAGTTCATACTTGGAAAGAAAAGCACTAAAACCATGAAAAGCATGAAAGTAAGCATATACAAGTGATGGTGAAGATTGATGCTTGTCTAATGAGGTAGGATTTGTATACTTTAGGGCATCAATGATGGAGGAGTACCAGTTCTTATGACCCACAAAAGCCTTAGGCATAAGGGAGATGTCCATATGTACTATATAGACTATCCTCTCTACCATTAATGTAGATTTAGCATGGAGAAGTAACAAGAAGCAAGAAAAAACAAACAAGTATAGAAAGAGAACCCCATAAGTAAATCCCATTTCTATTTTAATCCAAAACAATTTGGTTTAGAGACGAGGAGGCAATGTTATCAATTATATATGTGAAATAATGAACGAAGGTGACAAGAATATATAGAGTTGCAAAAACAAGGTTAGGGGAGAAGGTGAATTAAAGAAAATTTAAATGTCAACATCTTCAATAAGATAATCTAAGCCATCTCCTTTGCAATTGGCAAGGATTCTATACTGATTGTCACAACTAGGGGCCAAGATCAAAAAGTATCTTTCCATATTATCAAATGGCTAGATACTTGAATCGTTAGGCAAAACAGAATATATATATATATAATTACTAGATTCATATACTTTCATGGAAAAGAAAGGTTAAACAAGTATGTACCTAATTTTCTTCAAGAGTACGTATGTCTTTTTTTTAAGAGTAATGTTAGATACTATATTTTTACAATACAATTGTCCAATAATGTTGACGTGTCACAGCAAATCAGTCATTGGATCTTTTATAACTGACACAAACCTTGAGTAGGACTCACTATTGAAAACCGACTTGAAAGGGGAGTGTGTTCAAGAGCTTATATAAACATGGTTAAAAGATTGTACTTAAATCATGTTAGACACTTAGGACCATAACATACAACCACTATCTGCAACCGACATCCACTACATCGCCGACTCTATCGACACTAAACCGACGATATTCCTTTCTCTTTTTGGCCGCTCCACTCATCTATCGATATTCAATACTATCCCCATACATAGTATGCCCATAAAATTGGCAAGGATTCTATTCACCGCAATAAACTCATTGTCACATCTAGGTACTAAAGATGAAAACATGTATCTTTCCATATTATCAAAGGGTTGGATCCTTGGATTGTTAGGCAAAAAAAAAAAAAAAATTGCAATTACTAGATAGATATCTTTTCATTGCAAAGAAAGGCTAAACAAGTACCTAAGCATATTCAAGAGTGCGTACTATATTTTTAATAGTAATGATGGATCCTATATTTTTATCTTACAACTGTCCAACAATATTTACATGATATTCCAAAGCAACTAGTAGATCTTTTTATTTATTTAACAACGATTAATCTAAGGGTCAGTAAAGAATATCACATCAGGTGTGTTAGATGAATATTTGATAGAATTATAGTATCTAACATTTCTTTTGTTTTTAATAGGTCATCTCAAGGTTGAATTGGTTAAAAATGTTTGATTTTCCACTTGAAAATCTACTCTAAAAGTATTTAATAATTTGCAGCAAATACAAACCTTAAATAGAACTCACCCTTGAAAACCGGCTTGCAAGGGGAGGGTATTCAAAACTTTATAACACATGGTTAAGATTATGCTTAAGCCATGTGTGATACTTATGATCGTAATATATTACTATGCTCTGCAACCAACGTCCACGACATTGCTCACTCTATCGACACTAACCCAATGATAGCCCTTTCTCTTTTTGGCCTCCCCAGTCATCTATAAAAATTCAATAACTTAACTCTATGCCCATACAATTGACAAGGATTCTATACACTATAATAAACCCATTGTCCATATTATCAAACGGTTGGATACTTGGATATATAGTCACACAAAAATAGAAAAAACAAAACGTAATTACTATATTCATATATTTTCATAGCAAATATATCCTAAACAAGCATCTGTTGGAGATTATGCTCTAAATTTCAAAGATTTTTATATTTATGGTTGACATTGAAGTTTGTAATGAATATAAGTTGTTATTCACTAATCAGATTATTTTGAGCATTTGGAATATGATCTTTTTACATGCTTTTTATGATTATGTATATTGTGCATGTGAAAAGTCATTAGATTACATTCAATATGGTCTATGGTGTCAATAACTAGTTTATCACATAAGGTCTTAGTACATAAACCTTGTAGTCTTAAATCTTTAGTTATTCGTAGTCGGTAATGGAATTGGGCATTCCTTGCGAAGATTGTTACACATCAATCTTGATGATTTATCTTGATCAAACGAAGTTGGAGGCTTTGGGTTGATGTGTAAGTGTTGTGAACTGAATAGACCATTGGAGATCTTTTCCTAAAAAATTTTATCAATAAGAATGATTATAACACCCGAGAAGGGTTTAAGGGCTCACATAGACCACATGTAGAAAAGTTATAATTGTTAAGTCTATATATATAATGCAAGATTTCTCTGCATTAAAATGAGTGACTAGTTACTGAAATTATGCATGCCTACCCTACTTTGAAAATATACTAATTTTTATACTAGCATAATAACAAAGGCAACACAAATCATTTTGCAAAATCCCATGACATTCTTGGTAACGAGAGTTAAGGAATACGAAATGTTATTAAAGGCTCATTGCATAGCCAATTTCTTGATAATTTACTTATTAAATTGTGTACTAATGCAATTACTTTTTTACTATGAAACTGTGAAGACCTAGGAAAGAGCTAGTAACATCTGCGGGATCGCCCTAAAAGGATTAATCAATGTGAAATTTTCTTATAATCACTTATAAAGTTCAGTTTCACATAATAAGTCAGTAATGTGGAACTTAGCACCAATGAGCATATTTTATAAACCACCAACTCTCTATGTGGGCTACTCATCTTCCCAATATGGGACCGAGATGGTACCAACTCCTTCCTCTTAAACCCCTGACATCTTTGTCATGGCTACGTCATGTGGTGCTAAGAGTACCACATGCCACATTAATAATTCGCTCTAATATTATTTGTAAAGACCAAAAGAAAAGCGCTAGTCACCTCTACACTATCACCCCAAAAGGGCTAATCAATTTAGAAGTTTCATAGAATCACTTATAAAGCCAATTTTCACTTAATAAGCAAGTAATGTGGGATTTAAAACCACCCTTGAGCATCTCTTATAAACCACCTTCTCTCTATGTGGGTTACTCATCTTCCAAATATAGGACCAAGGTGTTACAGAAACACCTCGGTGTTTTGCAGGTTAGCAGGTTTGCCAAACCGTAGAGTTGACATTTCTCAAAGATGAAGATGTTGAGCGAAGAGCTCGCATAGTCATGTTTGCATTAATAGATGGTAGTTAACTATTGTGGTGATATTCATTTGGAAGCTCTGAGTTTGTGTTTACGATGAATAATGTTGTTTAAAAGATATTTTAGTTTGCCATAGTATACTCTGATATATTAGTGTTGTGTAGTGATTCCAGCTAAATGGCCAGTTAATTAGTATGGAGATGCTACAAGTAACACTCTGAATTAATTAGTTTAATTAATTAATTTTGGGGATGGCACAATTATGACCGTGGAACACGTGATATTATTAATATATACAATAGCATGAATTTCTACTTTGTTTACCTCCTGGAAATCCTGTTGTATGATGTCATGTAATTCATATACATTTTATAAAATATTGAGTTCACTACACATTAACATGTTTCATGTGTAACTACTTACTAAGTCATGGGCTTATATTTTATCTTTCCATTTGTTTTACAACTGACCCAATTTTAGACCATGGCGCATCGGGGCCCACCCTTGAGACAGGCTACAAATGACTTGGCTCAATTACTATTTGATAGCGCCAAGGGTGTCGCCTACATGCAGGAACACTATGAGAAGATTGACTAGGCCTAGCTGGTATTTTTGTACTAGCGGAATAAAATCTTCATTCAAGGTCTTTGAAGATTTTCTTATGACCCTCTGATATTCCTATATTATTATCTGTTGATGCACAGTTTTCCTGGTGATGATGTGACACGCCTGCCGGCTCTAAGTTGACCAACACACAAGTGGTTTGACTGCACAACAAAGAAGAAGAGAAGGATCGAAAAGACCGGGGGTGAGCCGGCGGGGACACTCCATTGCCTAAGTCAGAATTTGAGAGAGAAAGAGTATAAGCAACAAATGAAAGCTTAAGAGCCAAAGTTGCGCTTACCCCTTTATGAAGAGATCATCTGTCTTTTATAGGCGTGAAGTAGTGAAAGTCCCTTCACCAATGAACCACCTTTCCCTAAGTTTCCGCGATGCAGTTACTGACAAGAGATTTGGGTGATCATCCTCTCCGAGATCTTAGGGGATCAAGATCATAGGATTTGGTGGTTGCGTGTGTCACTTGATTTGAACATTTGTAAATGATTGTTGGGTAATATATATTTGATTTGCATTTTAGATAGATATGGCAGCTTTTGAATAAACAAGATCACTTATCTATTAACAGTTGTATCTTTCAAGATACCCGAGTTATCTTTGTAGCCGAGACCTGTATGTCCTGAGTTGGTCTCGGACTTAGCGGTCTCGACTCAAGCGTCTCGGATCCCATGGGTCTCGGCTTAAGGGTCTCGGATCCCATTGGTCTCGGTCATGAGGGTCTCGGATATGTAGGCCTTAGACTTGGTTGCCCGGATCCTTACTAGGCTTGGGCCTTTCCATGATTAAGCTGGACCTGAGGATTACAGGGTATCTAATGGTTTGATCTATGACCCAATAGTTACCCCCTAATTTCCATGTTTTAAGAACTACAAAAATTTCATGTCTGAAGGAATAGGTCTATCTTCCAAGGATGTCCCTCATATGGAGATATCCAAGATGACTTATGATCTTCTGGGTCCCGTCTCGAACGATTGAGGCGGGAAAAACTTTTGAAATTTGAATTTCAAATTTCGAGCGGCTCAATTTTCAAATCTTCGCGGGAAAATTGAATTTCAAATTTGAAGTGGTGTCGGTTAGTATTCCCGAGACCCTGTCGGTTCATTAAGCCAGGTACTCGAGTACCTCCACGTGTCATCTGCAAAGGCGTGCTCCTCTCAGCGCATTTAATGTACATGTTGCCGAAGCGAGTCTTTAAAAGGTGGTAGACTTCCCTTTTTCCATCTACTTTCACTACTTCTTGGTCAGAGCTCTAACTTTCTGCTTTCTCTTTGTTCTCTGAGAGATTTCTTTCTTTCCTCTTTTCCTTACATCATTATGTCTGGTGACGAGGGATCAGGTTCCGACGGCCTTGGTGGCAACACTTATCCAGCCTGCTAGTGGCCGGCGTTAACTAGAGCTGACGAAGCCAGAATTTGAGAGGAGTGCTTTATTCCCAAATCAATGAAGCTTCGCTTTGATGATGAACAGGTGGTCGCTATAGTGCGTTCTGATGCGCACGAAGTGTGTCTGTACGAGACTATGTTTCGCGTTGGTTTCTGACTGCCCTTCCCGTCGGTAGTGTGAGAATTGCTGAGCTATCTAAACTTGGCTCCGCATCAGATCGTGCCCAACGCATAGAGGCTTATCTACGCCTGCATGTTGCTTTGGCCTATGGCGCTCGGACCGGGGCATTATCTCTCTGCCCGAGAATTTTTATGGGTATATTGGCTCCAAAAGAACCTGAAGTGCGAAGGCTTATACAACTTCCAGTCACGACGGGGGAAATTCATTCATGTAGATGGCAAGTATTCTAGCAATCATGCGTAGAAAAGTAAATACTTCTTCGCTACAGGTCAGTGGGAGTTCCATCCTACTGAAGCTACCAAAGGTCCGAGGGTGCCTCGAGAAACATGCGTTCCTGCAGGGAAAGCATCCAAAGAGCCAATCCTCACCAAAGATGAGCAATGTCGTGTGAACCACGTTTTAGCGTGGACTCAGAGACACGAGAGTCTACTGAACTATTCCCTATTGATTTGTACAGCCTCGGAAGGAAGAGGCATCGTTGCTCAAGAAGGAGGTGCTGGCGGAGCAAAAAAGAGGCTTGCTTCCATGATCGTCCGGGACCCAAAGCTTGTTGTCTCAGACCCTCCGGCAGCCAACACCAGAGGAGCTACCCCACGGAGGCCCAGGCTTGATAAAGGCAAAGGCAAAGTAATCGAGCCACCTAAACAGAAGAACTTCCCACTTCGTACAGGTAGGGCTTTAAAGATAAGTGGGGGAGTAGTCCAACTTGCTGCTCCACAATTTCGAACTACAGGACCCTTGAAAATGGATGCTAGGGCTAAAAAACTCAACACTCCTCCTCCGGTGGCCAGGGCTTTGCGCTTGGTAGATGAGCCTGAAGAGCCCAAAGCCCTTCAATTGAAAAAGAGGAAACTGATAAAAGCGGCAGAGGCCAAGGTGCAGGATCAATTTTCCAGCTTCTTGGCTGCCAGGCGAAAGACCGGTCCTTGGCCCGAGGTGAAACCAGTGGCAGAGGTTGAGGCCTTCCTTGCAAATGAGCCCATCCCGGCACGGCCTTTAAATGCTACTCCTTTGGCCTCGGCTGGAGCTATGGCCGGGACCGCGATCCCCATCGGGTCCATATCACTCCAACCCCTAGGCTCAAATATCCAACACATATTGGATGAGATAAAGTTATAAGTGCACTCAGATAGTTCCATGGGGATGGTGTGTGAAAGGACCGAGGGGCCTACTGCAGCTGCCGAGGAAGCTCGACCTCTACCCCTCATTGCTGAGGAGGAACCGAAAGCCTGTGCTTCAAAACCTGCAAAGGCTCGGCCGTCAACACCCATACGTGCCAAGAAGGCTGCAGCTGTCGAAAGGGTCTCGGCGGCTGAGACCTCGTATTCTTCCGTCTCACCAGTAAGGCCTCAGGAGGTGAATTGAACTGTCGCGGGCCCCTGGCAAAGTTTAGTGGTGACCTGAAGGGCAATCCTTTTTTAGCGCTAGTGGATTTGATTCTACACGAGAACCTTACGATGGAGCGTGACACATCTGCTCAAAGCATGACTGAGCAGATGATTTTCTTTCAACTTTTGTAAGTATAATATATTTCTCCTTCTTTCTATTTATATATACAAGCTGATGAAATTCTTGTTGCAGAGCATCATGAAGTCACTGATTTTGTATTGCTACTTTTGGAAGGCGGCCAAGAACTCGACTACTAAAACAAGCAGTCTCGAAGACAAGGATGCTGATCTGGAGGCTGAGAATGCTAGGCTGAAAGCGATGGTAGCTAAGCAAGATGAAGAGCTACTGCTCTCAGGTCAACAGCAGTCAATAATGCAAGCCGAGACTTCCTAGGCGGCATCGGCTCCGGCAAGGGCTGAATCAAAGGTCACAGAGCTGTCGGCTGAGATTGAAGGTCTCCGAGCTGAAGTAAACCGACTTCAGGAGGACAATTCAATCATCAAAGAAGACCTAAACCAGCTGGAAGAAGCGCACACGGGGGTCTCAGATCAGCTGAAACTGGCTTAGGATGAGGTCTTGGATCAGAGAGCCTTGGTGGTGAAGGCGAATGAAGCCAAGGTGGTTGCCGAGGAGAAACTCAAATTCTTCAAAGGCAAGCACGTCCAAGTGAGGGCTCAGCTGAAGGAAGCCAAAACCAGAGCTACCAATTATCTGCGTCAGTTATCCTTTGCTTCATGGGTACGAAATTCTGCCTGGGCCGACGGGCTTATCCGGGGCTTCGAAACCTTTCGAGCATGGGCTAAGGATTCGACACGAAGAATAGATCTGGACAAGGTGAAGATCGAGGACATCCCTTGTTCAGATGCAGCTATGGTGCAGCTGGTTAACCTGGGTCGAGAACAAATGCCCGATGCAGCAGGGATAAAAGAATTTTTTTTATGACCTCTTCTCGAATCAACAGTGCCAAGGTACCAAGTCTGCCCCAGGTATTGCACAATCTGTCGAGGCCGATACTGCCGAGTCCACATCTGCCGAGGCCCCAGATGTCGCTCCTACTTTTGCCCCCAAAGAAGAATGATGTAAAACCTTTCAAGGATTCTTTATGTATATCTCAACTTTTTTAATGAAATGAGTTTCTGTGTACACTTTTAGTGTTTAATAGTTTGAAAGAATAACCTTTTGATGTTTGCCTGTTGGTTAAGATAGTTTGAAAGAACCCATAATTATGTTTCTCCGAGTTAGGTCTCGGGGAATTTCTTAGGTTTTTTTTTTTAACTTAACCTTAGACGTAACCATAGTTATGGTACCTCGAGTTAGGTCTCGGGATATTTGATTTAACCTTAGTTATGCTTCTCCGAGTTAGGTCTCGGGGAGTTCCTTAGGTTTTTTGACGTAACCTCAGACTTAACCATAGTTATGGTACCTCGAGTTAAATCTCGGGGAATCCCTTAGGTTTTTTGATTTCTGGGTTTTGTTAAGTTAAGAGAGAGCTTCTTTCGCTTGCATCTCTTTAGGGCTCGGAAAAGCCTTTGCAGCTATATTTTCCAAGACTCATAAAACCTTTTAATTTGTACTTATGAACTTTGAATGCTGCTTAACTCCGAGATGCTTTATTCATTGAATTGAAAATAATGAAATGAATAGAGAAATCACATATTACAGCACTTTAAACATAGTACTTTTTGAGGTGCTCAGCATTCCAAGGCCTCAGAAGAGCCTTACCTCTTGAATCCTCCAAATGGTATGCTCCTGCCCTTTTGCACTCAATTACCCTGTAGGGTCCTTCCCAATTAGGAGCCAACTTTCCCTCAGCTGGGTTTTGGTTGCCAGTATGATTCTACGTAAGACCATGTCCCCAGCTTTGAAGCTTCGAGGTTTGACCTTCTTGTTAAAATACCGAGTCACTCTTGCTTGGTATGCTGACATAGTCACTTGGGCTCAATCCCGCTTCTCTTGTAGCAAGTCCAGGTGGAGCTATAAACCCTCGTTGTTGGTCTCAGGCTGGAAGACCTCTACACGATAACTGCTTGAGCCTACCTCGGCCAGAATGACTTCCTTGGTTCCGAATGCCAAGGCATATGGTGTCTCCTCAGTTGGAGTTCTTCTGGTTGTCCGGTACGCCCACAAAACTTCTGGAAGATCTTCAACCCAATCTCCTTTACGATCATCAAGCTTTTTCTTCAAGATTTTGAAAATCATTTTGTTGTTAGCCTCCACTTGTCCATTAGCCTGGGGATGCCCCGAAGATGAGTAGTAGTTCCTTACCCGGAGCTTGGCACACCAGTCTTAGAATGAGTCGCAATCGAATTCCCTGCCATTATTTATGACGAATGCATGGGGAATGCCGTACCGACATATGACACTCTTCCACAAAAACCGTTCTATTGCCTTGGTTGTGATATTTACTAAGGCTTCAACCTCCGCCCATTTAGTGAAATAATCCATAGCGACAACCGCAAACCGTACACCTCCCCTGCTTCGAGGCAATGGTCCCACTATATCTACCCCACATTGTGAGAAGGGCCAGGGTGAAGAGATTGCACTCAAGTCTTCAGGGGGTTGGTGAGTGACATTAGCGAATCTCTGGCATTTGTCACAATTTTTGACTAATTCTGCCGAGTCCCGATTCATGTTGGGCCAATAGAAACTTGCTCGGACTGCTTTGTGCACTAGCATTCTAGCTCCAGAGTGGCTTCCGTAAATCCCTTCATGGATCTCTCTGAGAATATAATTTCCTTCTTCTTTTGAAACACACTTGAGGAGTGGTAACATGAAACCCCTCTTGTAAAGAATTCCATTTACCATCGTAAACCTCGCAGCTCTTATTTTCAACTGAATAGCCGACTTTCGATCTAAAGGGAGGACTCCTTTTTTCAGGTATTCTACGATTTCCAGTTGCCAATCGGGTATGGTCTCGGTTGTCGAGACCGACACCGTCTCGGTAATGGATGACTGTAGAAGAATTTGGACAGGTGTCTCGTCTTCAATCTCCCCATTCGCCATCGAGGCTATTTGGGACAATATGTCTGCTCTCTCATTCTCAGGTCTCGAAACTTTGACAATATTGAACTTCTCAAATAAACTTTGCATTTCTTGTGCTGTCGACAAGTATAACTTCATCTTTTCTCCCTTGGCTTTGAATTCACCTCAAACATGACCGACGATGACTTGGGAATCACTTCGAACTTCTAGGAATTTAGCACCCATTTCTCGAGCTAAACCGAGTCCTGCCAGAACTGCCTCATACTTGGCTTCGTTATTCGTAGTTTTAAATTTTAGCTTCGAAGAATTGCATAGTTCTTCCCCATTCGGAGTAATCATCATTATTCTAGCTCTACCGTGCTTCTTCGTAGATGATCCATCCATATAAATCACCCATGTCTCATCATTCGGCCAACCGGTCGCATCCAGCAAAATTAGTGAACTCTACCAAAAAATCAGCCAGTGCTTGACCTTTGAGAGAATTCCGAGGGAAAAACTCAATGTCAAATTCTCCCAACTCAATTGCCCAGTTAGCTAGTCTTCTCGATAAATCTAGCTTTCTTAATACTTTCTTCAAAGGATACTCGGTCAATACCCTTATAGTATGAGCTTGAAAGTAGGGTCGAAGTTTTCTAGATGCTATAATCAAGGCGAAAGCCAGTTTCTCCACCTGGGGATATCTTTCTTCAGAGCCCCTTAAGGCTCTGCTGATGAAGTACACAGGCCTCTGAATTCCTTCTTCTTCTCGGATTAATGCTGCACTCACAGCCGTGGGAGACACAGCTAAGTACAGATACAGTGCTTCTCCAAGCCTCGTCTGGCTTAGCAAAGGTGAGCTCATTAGATACTTCTTTAGCTGTCCGAAGGCTTCTTCACATTCGTCCGTCCATTTAAAGGCCTTTCGTAAGACTTTAAAAAATGGAAGACACATATCGGTTGATCGTGAAATGAACCGATTTAGTGCTACTATTCTTCCCGTTAATTGCTAGAGTTGTTTCAAATTTTTTGGAGACTGCATATCTAAGACAGCTTGTATCTTCTCGGGGTTAGCCTCTATTCCTCGGCTCGACACCATGTAACCGAGGAACTTTCCCGACGAGACTCCAAATGCACATTTCGAGGGATTCAACTTCATCCCATACTTCTTCAAGGTCGCGAACGTCTCTTGCAAATCGAGTGCATGGTTCTACGGCAGCACACTCTTCACTAGCATGTCCTTAACATATACCTCCATATTCTGTCCGATCTAGTCTTGGAACATTTTGTTAACCAGCCTCTGGTATGTTGCCTGTGCATTCTTCAAACCGAAGGGCATGACTTTGTAACAGTACAGGCCTCGGTCGGTTATGAATGCAGTTTTTTTCATGATCTTCTGGATGCATATATATCTGGTTGTAACCAGAGAAAGCGTCCATGAAGCTGAGAAAGCCATACCCAGCCGTCGAGTCCACCAATGCATCGATACGGGGTAATGGAAAGTTGTCTTTTGGACAAGCTTTGTTGAGGTCAGTAAAATCCACGCACATCCTTCATTTCCGATTGGATTTTTTAACCAATACTACGTTGGCTAACCAATCGGGATAATAAACTTCCTCAATGAAACGAGCTTTAAGAAGCTTCTCTACTTCTTCAGCTATAGCCATATTCCGTTCAGGAGCAAACTTTCTTCTCTTTTGCTTCACCGGCTTCATACTCGGATCCACGTTGAGTTGGTGAAGAATGTCTTCAGGACTGATTCCTGGCATATCTTCATGGGTCCACACGAAAACTTCTAAGTTCCGTCGAAGGAAGGTGATGAGACCGTCTTGGACCCTGGGACTGATTTGTGTCCCAATTTTCAAAATTTTGCCTTCACCGACCATTACGTCTTCTAATGGCTTGGCTGGCTCTCCTTTAGACTCATTCCTACCTTTACCACCTACTGTACCAATCACTATAGGAGTCGGGTCCGAGGCCTTCTTGAGAAATGTATTGTAACATCTTCTCGCCTGAGTCTGATCCCCCTCTTACTTCTCCAACTCCTTCCTCAGTTGGGAACTTCATCATCAAGTGGTACGTTGAAGTTACAGCCTTCAACTTATTCAAAGCAGGACGACCTATGATGGCATTGTAAGCAGCGGGTCAGTCAATGACCAAGAAGTGTACCATTACAGTCTTCTGTTGGGTGCCGTCCCTGCCATCACAGGTAGTGAAATAAGGCCAATCGGCTGGACTTGCTCCCCTCCAAATCCGACCAAGGGAGAATTAAATGGTTCGATCCTGTCGCGACCAATACCCATTTGCTTGAAGACCGGCCAATATAGGACATCGTCTGAATTTCCATTGTCCACCAAAATTCGATGGATCATATGGTTGGCCACTGTCATTGTTACTACTAGTGGATCGTCATGCGGCTACATTACCCCCATAGCATCCTCCTCAGAGAAAGAAAGAGTCATTGAATCCTTCCTCGGAACCTTAGAAGGTCTTTGCACTGTAAGGACCCCTTCAGTTTGTGTTTCCCTCGCATAAGTCTTTCTGGCTGAGTTGGATTGTCCTCCACCAGCTATTCCTCCGACAATAGTGTGGATTTCACATACCACTCCTTGGTCCCGAGGAGCTCCCGGATCCTCTCTCGGACCATCCTCCCGATCACGTCTCGGATATCATCCTCCTGCGTCTCGATTTGCATCCAACAGGAGGGGCTGTTGGTGAACCGCATCTCGATTCCTCCCTCCTGCAAGGAACCTCACAAGCCTTCCATTTCTTATGAAGGTTTTGATCTTCTGACGCAAAGTTATACAATCTTCTGTCAAATGCCCATGATCATTATGATACTCATAGAACTTTGTTCGGTCTCGCTTCCTTGGATCACCCCACAACTTACTCGGCCACCTGAAAGCTGGGTCCCTTCTAATTTCCATGAATACTTCATTGACACCAGCATTCAAGGGTGTGAATCTTTGATCTTCACGTCGCTGGGGCTCTATCTTCGGGAAGGATGGCACGGTCTTCTTCACCACTTTCTTTTGGAATTTCCCTTATTTTGGAGTGGATGTTGCGGGTATCTCCTTCTTGCTTTCCTCCTTTTCTCGGTCTTCTTTCTCCTGACCTTTCGTTAAAGCTTTAATCATTTCCTCCTGATTGATGCATTCTTCTGTCTTACTGATAAACTGGCGAAGAGTTATCTCTGTCGAACTCTTTGATACTTCGGCCGTCAGAGGCCCATTTGGCCTGACTCCGTGCCATAATGCGAATAATACCGTTTAATCACCTGGGTTCTCCATCAACAGTTTTTCTTTATTAAACCTAAGCATGAAATACTTCAGACTCTCTTCCTTTCCCTGACGAAGGGATAGTAAACAAGCTAAGTGCTTCTTCCTCTTCTGGGTTGCCAAGAATTGGCTTAAGAAGAGGCATCCGAGTTCTTTGAAATTATCCACCGACTTGGCGGGCAATCTGGCGAACCAATCCTTAGAAACTCCTTCTAAGGTAAGGGGAAAGATTCTGCATGCAATTTCATCTGGAAATCTATGAGGGGAAAAATGAGCGCGGATGCTTTCCATATGTTCAGAAGGGTCGCCATTACCATCAAACTCCTTGACACGAGGGATCTTGAAGTTGTCAGGCAAGGGGAAACCCAACACTTGATCAGTGAAAGGCAGGTCGGTGTTGTCCATAAGCTCCCCAGCAGGGCTTTTCTCCTCTTTGGCAGCCAACTTGCAAGTTAGCTCTTCATACTTCTTTTTAAGATCTTCCATGTCAGCACTCATCTGGCCCTCATTCCGCCCATTATGGTGGTTGCCATGGTGAGGTTGCTCCCGTCGAGGCCTAGTATGCTAAGACCTCTTTAGGTTCTCCTGCTCACGACATTCCTCATTTTGGACAGTCGTATGATGGCTGGCTTGAACCGAACTCGCATCTTCCTCATGATGCGAATCTGCAATCAACTTTCCCTTGCGGATTTCGGCAAGCCTTTCCTTCTCACACTTCTCTTCACGATTCTTTGCCCGCCTTTCCTCACACTCTTGGTCCCTCTGGCTATTGTGGCCTTCAGCATCTGTGAGCCTTGCGGCGAGGTCTTCGTTCTGCTTCTTTAGGGCCTTCATAGACTCGGTCATCTACTTCATAAACTCAACTAGGTTGGATGGTACTAGTGCGTTGGAGGCTCCGGCAGTAGAACGAGTGGTCACCAAAATGGATTGATAGATGGTAAGAACTGATAAAAATCGAGTTCCCACAGACGGCGCCAAACTGTTGATGTACAGTTTTCTGAGTTGACCAACACACAAGTGGTTTGACTGCACAACAAAGAAGAAGAGAAGGATCGAAGAGACCGGGGGTGAGCCGGCGGGGACACTCTGATGCCTAAGTCAGAATTTGAGAGAGAAAGAGTATAAGCAACAAATGAAAGCTTAAGAGCCAAAGTTGCGCTTACCCCTTTATGAAGAGATCATCTGTCTTTTATAGGCATTAAGTAGTGAAAGTCCCTTCACCAATGAACCACCTTTCCCTGAGTTTCCGCGATGCAGTTACTGACAAGAGATTTGGGTGATCATCCTCTCCGAGATCTTAGGGGATCAAGATCATAGGATTTGGTAGTTGCGTGTATCACTTGATTTAAACATTTGTAAATGATTGTTGGATAATATATTTGATTTGCATTTTAGATAGATATGGCAGCTTTTGAATAAACAAGATCACTTATCTATTAACGACTGTATCATTCAAGATACCAGAGTTATCCTTGTAGCCGAGACATGTATGTCTTGAGTTGGTCTCGGACTTAGCGGTCTCGGCTCAAGGGTCTCAGATCCCATGGGTCTCGGTCATGAGGATATCAAATATGTAGGCCTCGGACTTGGTTGCCCAGATCCTTACTGGGCTTGGGCCTTTCCATGATTAAGCTGGACCTAAGGATTACCGGGTATCTAATGGTTGATCTATGACCCAACATTATCTATCTATGATATTCTTGAGTTTGATCTTTACCTCTGCAATTCATCTCACATATCAATTATATATTACATGTGCTAAGCCTCACACGTGAAGTTGAATCTACATGTGAGAGAGTGTTAAAATATTTATTTATTGCATTCATATTTTCCAATTAGCTTAAGCTTTTTGGATTTTCAATAAAAATTATTATGCCATAGACGAAAACCTAGCACCACATATATCCCAACACTACATCACACCTAAGATGAACCACACATTCAGAGTATGGCATCACAATGCATAAATGCACAACAAGGACCTGCTAAATGGGTTGCATATCATTGTATTAGCTTATGAGTAATGTTATACACTCCCACTTTTTTACACCCACTTCTCCACACCCGTAAGTGGCTTTTAAAACCACCATTAATTTTGGGATGAATCCTTATTAAATTTTAATCCAATGATAATTTTAAAAGCCACTTATGGGTGTGAAGAAGTGGGTGTAAGAACGTATGAATATGAGGAAGGTGGACCCGCTTCTCTCTCTTGTTTTAGAGAGAGAAGCTCTGAATAATAAACCCTAGCCGCCTCCTCAATGAGGTTTTTTCCTCCGCCTCGCGCGGCCTTTCCGGGGAGGAGGGAAAGACATTGCCTTTTCCTTTCTCTCCTCCCCCCTCCATTTCCTTGCTCGTTCATTGGGATTTTTTGTGCTTTTTTCCATTTTCTTGTGCAGCAGCGCCGCCCATCGCCTTTTCTCACTATCGTCGCCGTTCAGCCACACCTTCCGCCGTCCACAACCTCTCAAGTATCACAGCACCACCCAGCTTGTCGTCCACAGCCCTCTCCACCCAGCCTATCGTCCTCAACCCTCGTCGCAGCTCCTGGTTGTTGTTTGGGATATAGATTGGGTTTTTTTAAAACGCAATCTACTCTCCCTTGTCAATTCTATCGTCAAACGCCCCTATCCACCTTCCACAGCGGCTCGCCAGCTTCCTGTTACCGCTAGCTAATCCTCCATCCGCCAACCATGCGCCGGCTAGTGGTGTACATGCGCAGGCGCGTGTATCCCATGCGCCACCCGATCTTCTCCATCTAACTCTCCTCCACTGGCGTAGCTGCTTTGTGTGGTTGTTCTTCTGTTGTAGTATTTCCGTTGTTTTCCTATATGTGTTGAACTTTCTGTTTGGTTTTGCTGTATTTCTTATTTTTTGTGAGTTACAATCTGCCTGTACTGATGTGTATTGATCTTGTGGGAGAGTTTTTTTTGTTGCTGGTGGCCGTCCTTCAACGGCTTCATCTCGGATCTCTGCAGTCCCATCCCTACAACAATCATTTAACAGTGATTGTTGCTTTTATCGCACGAGACTCTTCGCTGAGTTCTTATGCATTTTAGAACTGTCTTGTACGACCCTACTTGTCTAGGGTTTCTTTGGGACCATGGATGAAACCATTAGGGGTGTCAAGGCGGTTACGGTTAGCGGTTATTGGTAAAAACCGCTAACCGTTAACCGTCTAGCGGTTAGCGGTTAGTGAAATAGTTAACCGCCTGCTAACCGCTTTTTTAAAATTTGGCTTTTTTTGGGGCTTTTTGGGCTTTTTTATTAGGGGAAAGTCCACATAACCCCCTCAAACTGCCACTCAATTGACAATGTCCCCCCCAAACTTTCAATTGTGACAATGTCCCCCCCAAACTATCAAAAATTGTCAATGTTCCCCCCAATGACGAAATTACCCTTAGTAAAATATAAACAAAAATACTAAAACTTCTAGAAAAAACCTAAAACTAACAAAAAAAAAAAAATCCAAACTTGGCCAATTTTTTCTTTTTTAAAATCAATTTTATAAGAAAAAAAATTAAAAACATTTCGATTTTTTTTTTTTTATAAAAATTGAAAATTTTCGTTTTTTTATTTTATTTTTGTTTTATAATTTTATTTAAATAAAAATTTACATTTAAAAAAAATAAAATTTTCGCTTAATAAAATGAAATTTTTTGTTTTTTAAAACTAAATAAAAAAAATAGTTTTTTTAAAAAAAAAAAATTTCCGTTTTAAAAAAAAAAAAAAAAATTGTTTAGAAAAATTGTTTTTTTAAAAAATATATTATTTTTAAATTAAAATTTTTTCGTTTTTAAAAAAAATCATTTTTTTTTTAATTTATAGGGATATTTTTGTCTTATTGAGAAATCTATAAGGGCATTTTTGTCTTATTGCAAGCCTTGAGAGGAACATTGACAATGTTTTGGTAGTTTGAAGGGGACATTGTCACAATTGAAAGTTTGGGGAGACATTGTCTATTGGGTTGTAGTTTAAGGGGGATATGTGGACTTTACCCTTTTTATTACTGTAGCATTTTTTACCCTCATTTGGGCTTTTCGTGTTCACAAAACACTTTATTTAATATTCAAGTCAAACACGAGCCGAGCTTATACGAGCTGAGCCCGAATTCGCACGCGAGCGGCTTGCTCTCTTAACACCCCTATAAGTAACACATTGTTGAATCTAATGTCAATTACTTAATTTGATATTATATAATCATATGATCTCATTAAATTAGATCATATGATTAATGATTTAAATTATTATCATCTTTACTGATAATCCTTTTTTTTTTTTTTTTTTGAATTGAACTTATTATCTAATGGTATTATGGTAATGCTCAAACTCCTAAGTCCTAAATTCCTAATGATCTAATGGTTATACACTCATACTTAAATTATATGATCATATTATCTCACAAATCACAATTCATTTTAATATAATAAAACTATCTTAGATCTAAGAATCTAAAATAATGTGATATATGTTTTCTAAGTATAGAGTATCCAATAAATAATAATGCTTTGATTCAATTGTGATTATCATTGTACAATGTACATGAATAATATGAATTATATGATTAACTTGTAGACTTATGACTTATGAGTTATGTCATATTATATATGTATTATTTCTTATTATATAATCATATGATTTAATAATCAATTCATCATGTGATATAATCATATCAATTATAGTGATAATATATAAATTACTAAAATTATAATGATAATATATTAATACTTCAATTGTGGTTATAAGTAACACTTTCATTTGATATTATACGAATCACATTATCATTGTACATTAATAATATAATTAACTTGAATAAAGTATTTGAATTGTCATTGAATCATATAATTAAGTATTGATCTTATACATTTAATACTCAAATTGTGATTTAATTATCTAAAAAAAAAAATGTTTGATTTAATAATCAAGTGATTATGTTATATGTACAAATATTATTATAATTATAACTATAATTATAAAAATATATTATACAAAAAGGCGGTTAGCAGTTAGCGGTTACAGTTAGTAAACCCAATAACCTCTAACCGCTAACCGCTAGGCGGTTATAACGGTTAGGCGGTTAGCGGTTAATACGGTTAGGCGGTTAAGCGGTTAGCGGTTATAGCAGTTAGCAATTAGCGGACGGTTAGAAACCGCCAGCATTGACACCCCTAGAAACCATTACCTACTGTTTGGTCTTTTTGGACTATTCCTAGTTTCTGTTACTGTCCATGCATCTTTGCTGCACTTTCCGTTTGGGCTTTGTTGTTGGGGTGCCCACCCTTTCAATTTTGTTATTTGATCCCCTGTAACCCACTTTCCCTTATTTGATTAGGCAAAAAAAAAAAAAAAGTACGAATATATGTAACATTACTCCTAGTTTATTACAGCCCAGACTTCAAAAATAAGATCTTGATTTCAAATGAAATAAATAATATTCATTTATAATAAGTCAAGAGTTAAAATTTATGCATCTAATAGTTTTATATGATGTCAATGTTTACACACATTTAAAAATTTTAAATAACGATAAAATGAAAAAGATCCTTGTCTCAGACGCGTCAATATTGGCGTAAGCAAAATAGGGAGGGCCTTTAATGAGAACAATTACCATGAATGAGAAATGCAAAGCAGATTTAAACTTGGACAAGAGGTTTATGAAATCTATGTAAAAACAGTTTCCTTAACTCTTAAGAGAAAGTACTTGGACAGCTTAAGGTTTGCGGTTGCAAGAAATTAAATAAGATTAAATGGAATTAGTTGCTGTGCAATCTAATGTAGTGGGACAGGTTTATGCTCCAATGATTTGCTTGTTGACCCTAACTAGTCCTAGAACAAGTTTTATTTTCTAAGGTGAATTTTCAAATCATATGCACCTTACAAATAACAACCGAGTGGTAAGAATCATGGAACCTTCTATAAATACTCCATCTAATGGACTTCTTAAATAGTTTGAATGCAATATGTATTGTATCTTATTGCAGATAAGCAGAATTAAGAATACTTACAGAGTTTGGAGTTTTCATTAAGAAATCAAATTAGAGAAAAGAATCATTGCACAAAAACCAATTTCCTCTCTTCTGTACAAATCAGTAAGGGAAGTTCCTTCCACATTTGAACTTAGCAGTGCTTTTTTTTTTTTTTTTTTTTTTTTTTG
Source organism: Corylus avellana (assembly GCF_965113065.1). Lineage (NCBI taxonomy): Eukaryota > Viridiplantae > Streptophyta > Magnoliopsida > Fagales > Betulaceae > Corylus > Corylus avellana. The sequence goes on along the minus strand of NC_142490.1, from coordinate 26,812,998 downwards.
AGAAATAAAGGCAGGCCGGAGAGACCAATTGTGGCTATCTTGCCTAGGCATGACCATAGTAGCACCTACCCGCTGGGAGCCGCACAGTAGGGGCCTAGACAGTGGTAACCGCAGGTGCATCCTCAAGTCCGATTGAATCATAGTCTGACCTTGCCCCACCAAGGCATCAATAGGAACTTCGCAGTGCTTGATGACCTCTATTGATTAGCTAAAAAGATCATGTCAAGCATAATGTCAAACATAGATCTGTTAAGCAAACATTACAAATTTGCTTCCAAAAATTGCAACAACAATCACCGCTAAGCATCACAACAACTAAAAATCTATAGTATATAACTTTACATTTACACAGTGAAGAGGCCTGTATTCTGTTTGTTTATTACCTTGAACTATGTACTCGACATTACATGGTTCGCAACATGTGGCTGATATATCTCTGCATCTTCAATTAACTTCTTCAGAGCAGCTGGTCCCATACACTTGAGAACCTAATGCCATAAACAAAATATCATGATCACTTCTGGCTTGCATGGTTTTATAGAAAGACAAAAGGAACATTACAGGAAGTGAGAGCTAATTAATAAGCAATATTACACTGTAATGGAAATTAAATAGACTTTCTTTCAGGTCAAGCAACAAAGCCATTAAGAAACCTACTTCAAGTAAAATGCACAAGAAAGGAGGAAAAGATATTAGTTTTTTCCTTTTTGTAAAACATTTTTGCTATAAATATGCTGTTGGGTAATACATTTTATTAAAGGTGAAACGCAAAAGTAGGAAAGAACTTAATTTCCAAAGAGAAAACAAGAGAAGCACCAAACAAAAGAAAAAAACACTAATTCCAAAAGTTATTTAATCAAAGAATTTTACACCATTCCCGCATAAAAGTGATCTTAAAAAGCTTTAACTTGGACAATGGAAGTTCGATGTCATCATAGCATTTCTTGATGTATCATGAGAAAGGTGAAAAGGTGATTCCTTTATGTTGCAATTCTTCAAGTCACTTACCCAACAAGGCTTGGTTTAAATAAGGGAAGCTTCCTAACCCCAAAACACCAATAAAGCTTTTACCATTATACTCAAAAGTCATTTCCCATACCATTCCAGAAGAAGTCTCGATACAAATCTAATTCGTGTGTCCCATCAACAGGCATGGGAAAGACTGACAGTAAACGAGTCAGCAAACTAAATTGGTCCTTATGATCTAGGCAATCCTTTCCCTCTTAGACTTATAGGGCAAACTTGGAGGCAATCCCAGATAAGAACCGCTGATGTTGCACAAAAACCCCACAAAAGAAAAAGCTTTTAGGTTACTAAAACTGAAAGTCACTCTAAAAACAGCAATTTGACTTTCTTCCATGCCAGCACATCCTTTACGGAAATGAAGGTAATTGATTGACTTTACAGATGTGGATTTTATATTTTTGTTGTGCTTATGATTGATTTTCAGTTCAAGTCTGTACAAAGATAAGACATATTAAAGGAAATCATTTTGGAGCTCACTTGTAATAGGCATCTAATCAATTTTATGTTTGGCAATGACAAAATTAGTGTAACTTCACTACATTAATAAATTTCTGGACACATGATAAAATAAGCCACTACAAGTTATTTTATGCTTGTACCAATATGCTAGTTACACGATTTAAAAATAAAAATACTAGTTATACATGGGACTTTCTATTGCTATATCTTTGACTATATCCAAGAATCAAAGATTCGTTTCTTGAAATTCATTCCAAAAACACCTTTACTTAATCTAATTTTTCACAACTATGACTTTAATATCAGAATAAGTATACTTTTATTAAGAGATCTCAAATATATACAAAATTGGCCTAGAAAAAAGTTATAATGGCCAACCTTCCCTATATCTATCAAACCTAAGAAGCTCCCAAAAGAAAGAAAGAAAAAATGATTAACAGGAAAGAGTGGAAAAAGGCATCAAACCTCATTAGCATCTTTAAAACAACTGGACTCATCTTTTTTCGGCCAATGTACTTGCCAACATCTGCACACACAAAAATGAAAAAGATATAAGGCGATAATTACCAAGTAGAATATCTACATAACCTTTATTTTGAAGGAAACAATAAAGTAAGCAGATCTAAGTCTCAAGTACAATGGTCCTCAAAACAAGACGCTAGGCATAAATCAAATTGTTTACAACCTATCTAAAACCTTGAGAATAGATAAGCCCACTAACGTTTATGTAATAGTTCATCAAGGTCATAATATGATGTTGTCTACTTTAAATGTATAACACTTTGCTTGCAAAATTTTCCAAGATTTAGACTATAAGGCAAGAGTCGAGACTGGTCCAAGTGATCCGATTACCACAATTTTCAACATGTTTTGGGTAGGTTTCTTAAGTTTTTTATCGCAATTATTAATTTGGCCATGAATGGACTATATTGCAGGCATTAAGAATTCTGGGTTCTCAAGCAGACTGTAGAAGTTCTTAAAGGGGAACATTGCTTCAGATCATGTCACCTCTCTCTTCCAAGGCGGCGTGCTAGCTCTTCAGCCAAAGCTTGCCCTGATGTGTCACCATCTGTTGCCAGGATAATTCGAGAAACCTAATAGGTGAAAAAAAAAGAACTTAAAAACTCAGAAACTTCACATCCAAACAAAACTCTATTCAAAAGACAGGCACCAAATGTACATACCTTATTAAGGTTTTCTTTGCAGTTCCATAGAAACTGAAATGCCGTGTCCTAACTTCACATGCACGTGCATGCAAATAAAGAATACATATATTAACAACCGAACGATAGATTTTAGACGCAAAATTTTCAGATGAAAGACACAAATGTCATAAATATAACTAAAAGGAAAAAACTGAAATTAGACAATATGTTAAGACTGGAAGAAATGACTCTCAGCCACAATTCAAAAGAATGTAAAAACTTAACAACATATATTTGCAATCTCCCGAGAAAAAACTCAGAAAAAACTCTTTACGCACTACAGTTCATTTTGCATTTTCTTCAGTAATAATACCAAATATTCCGATGCAATAGTTGTCAAAATTATAAAATAAAAGGGCAAAAATGGTATTAGACAATACCTATTACTTGAAGAGTGACTGCGAATCACAATTCGAAATAATCAGGACATCTGAGCAACATAGATTTACAATTTCCCGGGAAGGAAACAATTTTAACATACTTCAGTCATTTAGTTGGTTATCTCTAGTGATAATTTACCAACCTTAAAGATAATTAAAAATGAGTTTGCCTAACATCTATGACCAATAGATTTAAAGGGCCCAGTCACCCTTGTGGACCATGTGGCCAAGAGAGCAGCAAAACTGCTCTTTATATGAAAATCAAGTGGTTTCATAATGCAAAATGACAGTAGAAGGCCCTACTTTGGTAAAGATAGAAAAAAGATCAACTTCCTTGATTCTGTTCAAGAGCCAATAGAAGAATGCACACTGCCTGCCCTAGTTCAGTTGCTTGATTGCGAGATTAGCGACACAGAATAAGTATTTCATGAAAATTAATTTTACATCTTCACATTATCTACTTTTGTAAATAAAATAATAATAAAAAAAATACAGCAAACAAATTTCTCCATTCTTTAAAAGCACCAAACCATTTTTTATTTCCATACCAATATTGTATAAATATAATTTCTCACATTTCAGCGAGCATTCTGTCTTTTGGACAAAATTTCCCTGGTATTTTAACCTAAAAAAAGATCTGTAACCGTCCCTTAGCATCGAGTCCAGGGTGTACACGCCTTAAAAGCCAGCAGAGTATTTATGCATATATGTTTATGGGAAAAGAGAAATGTAAAGCTCTTCTAAACCTTTATTTAGAGGTGAGACTAGGCCCACTGCTAGAAAATAATATCTGTGAAGTGTGATAACAAATTTTTTACTAGTAAGTGAATTTTCTTAGTCCAAATATCTAAGTATGCACAAGCACTTCAACATCTTGGAGAACCACTGCTGAGGAGACAATAATAACAAGGGTTTCAAATGATGCATGCGCAGGTGGTGATTATGCTCTTCCTGCTGATTATATTCTAGACCTATGAAATAAAATGCCTAATAGGTCAAAAGTAACAAATATGGGGATTAGGATGTCTATCCAAACGATATGCACTTGTATCCATATCATGCAGTTGGGAGTGAGATTCTAAATTCATGATTGCCTCATCCGTAGCATTATAGTATTAGCACAACAAACTGAATTTTGAAAAATTCAATTTTTACATGGCCAAAGATGTAATTAATTCATTTTTTGGAGGAATTTTTTTTTTTTTTTTTTTTTGGGTAATTTACAAACACCCAGCTGCAACTTCACCCTCCATCCCATTCTTATGGGCAGATGAAGTACCATTTGAGCAAGAACTCATTGGCATTATGTTGACGAATTAAATCCCCATCTAGTCCAGTGATTTATCCCAATTAGAAATAATCACAGTTCATGCTTATGAATGCTAAGCAAACATTGTGAACAACATACAAACTCAAAAAGGACGTATGCATGTGTTGACAATCCAAAAGAGCAATAAAATCACAAGAGTGACAATGGGACTACCTGGAGCACACAGCCAATAGTACATTAAACGTAGTAAAATGGTATTAAACGAGTTTCCATTAAGCTCTATGGCATCAAATGTATGGTTATTTATTTCCCCCCAAATTGTCTACATGATAAAAAGAAAAATATCCTTGCAAATCAAATCGCTCTCCTGATGATCGTACATAAAATATGCCAAATGCCTTAAGGCCTAAAGTACACAGCCAATCATACAATAATCATAGTAAAATGGTATTAAACAAGTTTCCATTAAGCTCAATGCCAGAAAAAATATATTTATTTACCGACCAAGAAATTGTCTACATGATACAAAGACAAATCGCCCAGAAAATCAAATCACTCTCTTGATTATCATACATAAAATATACCAAACTCATTAGAACCTAAAAAAAAAAAAATCTGTGTAACATTTTTCTCTTGGACATGGATACAAACCATATTGTTGTTCCCTGTAAATTAGAGATTGTTTACTTGACAAAAGACACAATGCCATCTGCTTTTATCTATAGGACAGACATTGTTTTATGCTCCTATAAGACATCAGCAGTTTTGCATTTAATATACCATATTATATAAAATTACACGGGAAAAGAAAAAACCCTGGATAGCTGTTTGCATAAAAAAGTTACAGCAGGCTCCAAAGAATTTTTGTATCAGTGCAAACCTTTTCAAAGGATGGTAATTCTTTAGTCGAAACCTTTCCCGGTGCACCACCAGGAACACTAACACAATTGCGGAAGCCAGCTTCCTCCAGTGAAAGCTTATCCAGTTCACCTTCGACCTGTACTCAACATCAAAAATAATAAAATCGGGAGCGAGTATGAGAGATCTGAATTGCTGTAGAAAAGCAACCCAAAGAGGTGACAGAGGAATTACAATAATGATTTCAGGCACATCATTTATATCGTCGAGACCGTATAATATCTTCTCTGTACCCTTCTCCTGCAAATCAGTAGAAAAATAGTGAAGTAGAATTCAGTTCAGAATGCATCCAAATATCATTTCATAAATATATGCATAATGGTAGACAAATAGAACTGGAACAGTTACATTCAAGGAGTTTATTGTCTCATTTCAACAAAAATAAAATCGGGGCTAGTAAATACATAGTGAACCAACAAGGATCTACTGATTCATCAATCTATCTTTTGCTTGAAGCTGCTATGGCCTTGTTTGTTAAACAACAAGGCCTTTTCCACGGTACTGTTGACATTAAAAAAAATTAAAAAAAGAAAATAATGATTGGTATAGAAAAGTATAAAAATGGTATTGAAAAGTGGAAAACTTTGTTTTGTAGTGATTTTTTTATTTAAATAGTAGTAAAAAGTAAATGATGTGATATAAAAAGTGAGAATGTTTTGATGTTGATTTTTTTAAAAAAAACTGAAATGAATAGTGTGGTGGTGTTTGGTGTTGTTTAACAAACATCACGTATCTGTTCACCTTGGTGTTGTTTAACAAACATCACGTATATGTTCACCTCAGTCATAGTAATGCAATGTTGTCCATATATGGCAGACCAACATCAGTACAATTCTTTGACAAATGGAACACAAAATCTAGTATTTAATGGACTATGAGCTCTCCAAGAGCCCATTGAGCATCAAGTTAAAAGCTTTGATGAACCAAATCATGAGGAACTTCAGCATATGTAATCTCTACAATGCACCAAAGGCATTGATATGAAGAGAAGATACTACAAACTTGTTAAATTACCAGTTATCCCAAAAGCTTAAGCTTATAGGAAGAGATAAATTTAATCACTTAATCATACTTTAACACTCCCCCTCACACATGGGCTCAAACTCCCTTTTAATAGGTGAGACCCAACACGTGGAATATTTAATTTAAATGAAAGGTGATTTGACGGAGTCAAGGTTCTATCCCATGACCTTTGGCTCTGGTACCATGTTAAATTACCAATTATCCGAAAAGTTTAAGCTGATAGAAAGAGGTAAATTTAGTCACTTAATCAATACTTTAACACTCTCCTTCACATGTGGGCTCAAACTTCCTTTTAATGAGTGAAGCTCAACACGTGGAATATTTAATTTAAATAGGGGGTGATTTGACGGAGTTAAAGTTCGATCCCATAACATTTGGCCCTGATACCATGTTAAATCACCAGTTATCCCAAAAGCTTGAACTTATTGGAAAAGATAAATTTAATCACTTAATCATACTTTGACAAAACCAATGATTTGGATGGCAGTATTTCATCATTATCTTTCAAATTTGCAAATGTAAAACTCCAAGCTAAGTATTAGCATCTTACCTGCCAAAATTTCTTTCCTATAGTTCGGTATTTGCAACCAACAAGTTGTCCATTTCGTCTATAAGTAAAAGCAATGACATTCTGCGCATGAAAACTTCAATAGAAATTATTCATCCAGAATGAAAAACTTCAGTAGAAATTAAAAATTATCAACTTTATGACATTCTGCACATGAAAACTTCAATAGAAATTATTCATCCAGAAAGAAAAACTTCAGTAGAAATTAAAAATTGTCAACTTCTCTCAATTGGAAGCGCTCGAGAATTAAAGCACCAAACTACAGGGGAGAGAGAGAGACTATTGAGGAAACTGTAAAAAGTTATTCTTACCTTTTCTGGCAATGAAAAAACATTTTGGGACAACCACAAAATGAAATGTAGAATAATATCTAGGGACACTACTAGCTTAAGAATCCAATGTGACATAGTTCTGAACCTATGATCATCCATTCAAATAAAAAATGGCAAGTTTTAATATTTATATAATTCAGGTACCTTATCATTAGACATTTGCATAACAGCATTTCTTCGCAATGTTTCTTCAGATATCATCCGCTCACCAAAATATGCAATCAGCTGAAACAAAGAATAAGAGCAATAATAACAGTAAGTTAAACATCAGCAGTTGCACATAAATAGCTTTACGGAAGGGGGAGAGAGAGAGAGAGAGAGAGAGAGAGAGAGAGACTAATCACGGAAAAAATGCCAGGAAAATGCTAAGAAGAGAACTCCTAATACAAGCTCTCAAAGACCTTCATACATTCCTGGCTTGTATTTCAATGCACACGGTAAATCATGTAACATGTGTGTCCTATACACAAAACTTTTATCCAAGTCTTTATAACCAATTACACACTTCCCTTTTGTTTTTCTTCTTGGTCATTGGAGGCCTGTTAGTCTGAGTGCCTGCGTAGGAGAAGACAGTTCCTAGCCTTTTGATTCCGAGCTAAATGGAAAAAAAGCGGGCCAGGCAACTCTAGTCATGCCAGCCAAGAGGCAAGCAGAAGCTAGTATAAAGCCTTGTATGAAAAGTGGCATGAACGATAGGATATCAGGTCCACTTGAAGGGCTGAATCATCAATGTCAGGGATATAAGCTAATGCACTCTTTGTCCTAAGATAATCTAGATCCCCTAGGAGTGGAACAAGTGAGAAAACTAAATTGCTAGCACTCTAGCAAGTAAAGGACAATATAGACTCCACTTCTAAGATATAATAGACTGCTTTCTAGTGAGGAGAAATTGAGGAAGGATGCAGTTACAGTTGAGCAGGAGAAGACTATTCTTTTGGAGGAGGTGAGGTGAAGGCAAAAGTTAAAGGAATTATGGTTATTGGTTAAAAGAGGGGGATAAAAATACAAAAATTTTCCATCGGGTAGCGAACTCTAATAGAAATGGTAACAAATAGAGAACTTGTTTATCAATGGTTCTTTTCTCTTGTATACATCCTGTATACTAGGGTTGCACCCCTTGCAATTTTTAGTAAATTTGCTTTACTTATAAAAAAAAAAATTCAAAGAGAAATTATTTCTGGTGAACAGGAGTAAACCATTTCTCCAGGTATATGCCTCCCTCTTAAAGTAATGCTAATATCTAATGGATGGTGACTATCCATAGCATTCATAGGCCAGTTACCACTCTTGTGAATGGTAATAGTGAAGCACAAATTTTGAAACCAAGCTATGTGAGAGAGGGGAGCTGGTAAACCTAATGACATTGAATGTATAATTAAATGAACTACGGCAATTAGTTTTTATGATCAATACAAATGAGTGCTTGCCTAAATATATAACCATACTCATTGCTTGATCTCATTCAGATGGTCCAGAATTATAAGGTGGAGCTTCTAGCATGAGCAGAGAAAACTTGCTTGATGCCAACAGTCGTCGAAACCCCATATGATACATCATACACGATAATGTCATTCAACTCATATCAAACCATTTATAATTAATGTATTATTACAATAAACATAGTGGCTTGAATGATGCAGTATAATATACAGCAAGTCAACCCAGTCAATTTCTAGGTCACTGATTTGCTTATAGCCCAACATTTTCCCCATATTTATTCTTATTAAATGAAAAGGGAGACATGCAAAATACTTATCAAACCTTTCAAAGTTAAAATATTCTATATGGGTTTCCATTGTGCATTGATCAGCATTTGAGAAAATTTAAATAGTTTCAGCAATTGGCCATTACTTGTCACTTTACTGCTTATGTGTAGTATTATTTTGGGGAAGTGGCTTTAGCGCTATGCTCATGAGACGGACGCCTTATGAAGGGTTGTGGTGGATTTTAAATATGGCAGTGCATGAGGTGGGTGGTGTATAAACGAGGTTCATTGCAAATTGTAAGGATGTGTAAGTGGTGGATCATATGCAATTCCGAAATGGATATATTCATTGAAATATATTCTTTACCAGACTAGTATATGATTGAAAGGAGGAAGTGGTTTCTTCTTTCTTTGACCTGGTACAGTGGTACTCTCACAAAGTACGGCAAGGAGGTGAGGATATAATTTGTTGGATCCCTTCCAAAAGGAAAAGTTGGAAGTGAAGCCTTACTATCATGTGTAACCCATTCATGTAAATTCTCATTTTCCTTAAAAGAGTATTTGGAAAATTAAGGTTCCTTCAAGAGTAGCGTTCTTTGTGTTGATGGTGGCCTTAGGGAAAATCTTGACTTTGGATAACTTAAGAAAGAAGAACCTTATTGTGGTGGATTGGTGCTGCATGTGCAAGAAAAGTGAGAAATCTATTGATCACCTTCTTAATTGTGAGATTGCAAGAGAATATGGAGTACGCTTTTCCATTTGTTTGGTGTTCTTTGGGTTATGCCTAGAAGGGTGAGAGAGATCGTGAGTAAGAGAGGAAAAATGGGAAACCGTAATGCTAATGAAGCTTGGAGGTTGGCTCCTTCGTATTTAGAGCTTGTTTGGAATTATGTTGAGTAATAGAACTTGTCTAAAGAAAAAGTTTGAACGAGTTTCTTTGAAAAATCCTCATCTTCAGGCTTCCCCCAAAATGCAGTTTGAAGCTTTTTTAGAGCAAAAAAGTGCTTTTAAAATTTTTTTACCTAACAAACCCATTTTTGCTTAACGCATCTTTTTAAATACTAAGAGCACTTTTTAAGCTCCTAAACACAATCCCAACTAGACTCTTAATGTGCTGTATTTGGCGAGAGCAGAATGCAAAGAACTTTGAAATTCAAGAGACTTCGACGATAGAGCTTAAAAATATGTTGTTCCAATCCCTCTACACATGGATAGCATCATTCAATTGCTTGCCTATTTCCAATTTTTCTGAGTTTTTGGATTTTTGTTCCTCTTTTTCTCCATGTAAGGGGTTTCTCTTGTACACATCATGTATACTAGAGTTGCACCCCTCTGCTCTTTTAATGAAATTAGATTACCTATATAAAAAATAAATATTTGAGGTGGGTAATGGCTCCAAAATTAGATTCTGACATGATGTATGGTGTGAGGATCAAGCCTTTAAGCTTTTATGGACTTGTTCAGTATTGCCTATTTTAAAGAAATTGTCGTTGCGGACCATTTGAAGCTTTCTAATGCCTCTCGTCAATAGAATGTTAACTTTCTTAGAGAAACTCCCGATTGGGAAGTGGATATCTTTACGTAGTTCTTCAATTTTTTGTATTGCTTCAAATTGAGAAGGGTGATGAAGGCAAACTTTGTTGGGTACCTTCCAAGTGAGGCTTGTTCGATGTTAGATCATACAACAATGTTCTTGTTCCCCATAATAATACCTTTTTTCCTTGGAGGAGTATTTGGAATAATAAGGTTTCTTTGAAAGTAGTGTTCTTTGTTTGGTCAGCCTCATCAGCGAAGATCCTCAGCATAGATAATCTAAGGAAGTGGCAGATATTGTGGTTGATTGGTGCTGCAAGTGATAGAAGAGTGGGGAGTCAGTAGATCATTTTCTACTCCATTATGAGATTGCCAGTGCTCTTTGGAAAACTATCTTTAGCAGTGTAGAGCTAGCTTGGGTTATGCCTAGTTGGGTGGTAGACCTCTTCTCTTGCTAGAGAGCGCAAGTTAGTAGGCTTCAGTTTAATGCAATATGGAAGATGAAACTGCCTTACGTGTGATGTCTTTAGAGGGAAAGAAAGAAGTTAATTCTAAGTTAGATACTTGTACATCTATTAACAATAAAAGAGTAACATGTTGAGGTTGAAGGGAAGTTATTCCCACATGCAAAGGATTCCATTATTAAGGATAAAATATAATGTTCTGTGGGTGCTGGAAATAGCCATAGAAAAGACATGTTGATGCTTATAAATTCCTGCCTTGCAGTCTTTAAGATATAATTTTTGCAGAATACCAGTTGAACTAGCTTGAATAGTCCAGAAACTAGTTTTGTCAATTTTGGATGACATAATTCAATGAAATGTCATATTTGTTAAGAACTAGTTCAGCTATTACCCAATAATTCTAAGCCTGATCTCCCTTGTACTTTAACAGCAACCTAGTCACTAAAAATGGCACTCTACCCTTGCCAACATTAAAACAACATGCCCTGAAAATATCTCTACTTTGATTCTTGATTAGAATATATTCAAAGCAACATGTGATTGGATGAAGAGTTCTTATAAATGAAACTTATGTAAAAATAATAATCGAAGTACCTTGGCACCCAGTGGTTCTAACCCTAGACTTTCCTCTGACATTTGTTCAAAGGACTTGACTTTTTTGGTGACTCCATTATATGCTGCCATGCTGTCTGCAAAAGACTAAAACCCAAAAGAAAAAACCAATTTGCTTAGTTTTTCTTTTTTTGCATAGGAAATACGTAAGTTGATTCTTATAATATTTTTACCTGGCCTGCCCATCCACATTCAGTGTGAAAACACCTCCACATCCCCAAACTCCTACAAGATTCAGCCACAGAAGCATCAAGGCTTAATTCCACCACCCACTACGATATATGCATGCATATGAGCAAGTAGGAGAAGCAGCTCACCCATCTTGGATGATATGAAGGGATAAACTCCTCACCATTGACTGCCCACCTTTGCACTATGTTACAAAAGAACAGAAGATTCAAAAATATTTAATAGATTTATTAAATACCAAAGTTGCAAAGACTGTATATGGATAACCAAATATATACAATAAAGGAACATACAGTGTGCCAGCAAAATGATGTAGATGTGCAATAACATATTAACAGAGCTGTATAAGAGAGGAGAAACCTTGGGGCAAAACAATTGATGGTACCGCCCAGGAATAACAAAATCGTCGCATTTGATACCAAGAATCTCCATTTTCTGCTTTACCACTCTCACTTTAGCTAAATCATCGGTTTCTACTCCTATTTGCTCCACATTCGCTTCATGAAAGTATCAATTAAAATTGTAATTTGCTTCACATTAGCTCCAAGACAATCCAAATTTTCAATTAAAAAAATTTTTAAAACAGGAAGACATTAAAGGGAGAGTTTTTGCCTTCAAGTTGGATTCAACATCTTAGGTAATTTAGAAAATGAGAAGTGCAAAATAACATCAGTTAATATATCCTTTCATATAACTCTGTTATTTCTCAGAGCCCTTTCTGGTTGTCGAGAAAATGCGGGTAAAGAATGCAACATCTAACTTCTGAAATAACATCAAATTGCAATATACATAAACCCCAAAGACAAATATGGTTACTTCCCCAGAAAAATCATAAATAATCCAAGCCTAGTTGAGCCAACGTCTTACTGAAAATAAATAAATAAATAAATATATATATATATATATATATGAAAACAAAAACAAAAACAAAAGCAGCAAAAACCAGCAGATTCCATTTGGTTTTCTTTTCTCGACAACCAAACAAAGAAAAACGAATATTTGTTGCGGTAACAAACAAAAAAAAAACAAAAACGAGGTAAAATCAGTGTAAGGGATAAAGCGGATGATTAAACAGGTTGATTAAGAACTTGGGCATGAACTACACTATAAAGTTTAAAAGCAACCAAACAGGGTATAGTCTTAAAAGTGTTTGGCAAGGCAAGGCAGTACCTGGTGGAGTGGTATGAGAGAGAAAGCGAGCCCCAACACGTCCTAATCTGGTGGGAGAGGTAGAGGGGGAGGAACCAAGCAGGTGCTTGGAAGAGAAGAAAGCGTAGGGAGGACGACAGAGACAATGGTGAATGAGTGGCATTTTTGCTTCTTTGTGTTTTTTGAACTTCCTTGGAGAGAGCCAGACACGGTCTTATCTGAGTCTTGCGAGTAATGCTACATTGTGTCCTCTCACTTCGCATAATTTATAAATCATTTTATCGGTTATAAAAAATAATTTATAAGAGTATTTACAGTAGTTTATTTATATTTTTATACAAAATGGCTAATCAAAACCTATTTATCTAGCTTAGTTAATGAGTTTTAAAAGACACCATACATTTGACTATCTATTTTTTTTATCTATATCATTTAAATTTTATTTATTTTTATTTTTTTAAGGATTGTAGTTTTTCTAAAAATCCTATTTTTCAACTTTTTGGAAGAAAAAAAATGTGGAGAGAGAAATAGTGGAAGAAAATTTTGGAAAAAGAGAGATGTGGGAAAAAAAAAATAGTAGAAGAAAATAAAATGGTTTCCTTGAATAGTGCCGCTATATATAGCATTTTTTTTTTTTTTTTGCTAATCCAATAAAATATCTATTTTGTATTTTTTTTTTTTTTTTAATCCAATGTGAGGGGTTTTTTACAAATCTAATTAGCCATTTTAGATAAAAGTACCATTTGGCTCATCCATTGTGAGTGCTCTAAGTCCATGTAGTTAACCTAAATTATAAATCATTTCCTGTAGTATAAACAATAATTTATAAATCATTAGGGTATGCTAAAATAATAGTTTACTCTTTGAAATCAATTTCCATGCTCTAAAGATAAATGTCAGTTTAATAAAAACCCAATTTTCTCCAACTTAATTTGAATGAAAACTTTGTCACAATTTATTAGCTTGAATGTTGTTTTTATTTATTTTTCAATGGTTAGAAGATGCGACCGTCAAATTCTCGCAAAATGCTCTCAAATCGTGGTGAGAAAGATGAAATGAGATACGGTTAGGCATAGAGTAAAATTTTAAGGATAGGAACGATTAGGTTAATTTACTGAAACAGTATGACTTGGAGTGATGGTTGATGTGTAATCTTAGCTGGTGTCATAAAATGACGTGAGGAAAATCCTAGTTGTCATTTTTTTAAGTCAGAAATTAATAAAAACATGTGTCACGTTTTTATTGGGTATGACGTGACAAAGTAACATATTCTGTTAAGTTACTTAACGAAAATTGATTTAAGGGAGTAAACTGTTATTTTGGCCTACCATGAAGACTTATAAATTATTTTTTATACCAAAGTGAGTGATTTATAATTTATGCTAACCACATGGACTTGCATTTATCCCTTAAAATTATCATTAAATTTAAGATGATCATTAATAAATTTTGGACAGAAATTTCTTTCAAACTAGTTTGGAAAATTTTTCTCAAACCTAGTCTAATAAGTGTCAAATGTCATCTCTCACATATATTTTTTTTAATATTTTAAGAGTTATTTATTGTCATTCCACTAATCTATGAACCCAAGCATTAATTTTTTAGAAATTCAAACATGTTGAATGACACTTGTCATTTATTATAGTAGGCTGAAAGAAATTTCCTCCAAACTAATTTGAAGGAAATTTGTGTCCAATAAGTAATAAGTGTCATTGTTATTATATTTTTTTGTTTGGACAATTTTTTTTCTTTTCAAATTGGATTGTATAAATTTTTTTTCAACTCAATCTCTTAGAACATCTCCAGCAGCATTAGGTATTTTACCTAGTAAAAAAGTACAATTTTTTACTTTAACCATTGCTTTTTCACTACACACTCCAACTGATTCTCTATTTCATTCTCTACTTGCTTTAAAATATTATTTCTTTTTTTTTTTTTTAATATTATATTATTGTCAACACTTAATTAAAGAGAAAAACAAACACATATATAGATTATTGCAATTGATTTGTTTACATCCGTGTGTTTCTATGCAATCAATTTTTTTTTTCATTAAATTTTTTTCATCTAACTACAATTAATTTGTTTCCATCCGTGTGTTTCCATGAAATAAATTTTTTTTGCATTCAATTTTTTCATCCAACTATGTGAAGAAATTTTGTGAGCAAGAGAGACAAATTTTGTGAAGAAATTTTGTGTTTGAGAGAGAGACGTAGCAGATGTGAAGAGGTGTTCAGAAAAAATAAAAGATGTTGGATGAAAAGAGGTGAAATAAAGAAACAATAAACAAAATAAAAATAAACAATATTTTATTCATTTAGTGTGTTACTGTGAATAGCTACAAATTGCTATTCACTATAGCAATGTAGTTATTCTAGCTAATGGCAAGCTATTCTGTTGGAACTAAAAGAGAACAATAATAGCCAAATATAGCTAAGATTGGTATTTTAGCTAAACTGCTGGAGATGCTCTTAAAGTGTCATGTATTTCTTAATATATGAAAATTGCATAATTTTTAAATAACATGTGTGTCTCACTTTTTTTTTAAGAGCATTAAAAAAAATGAGCTTCTCACATTCTTAAGGATCACATGATACTTTTAGAGACTGAGTTTGAGGAATTGTTACAATCCAGTTTGTAAGAAATTTGTATCGCAGAAATAAATTAGATACAAATTGGTTTGTAGCTAATTCGTACAAACCAGTCTAATAAAGTGACATCAGATGCTTTCTTATTGATCTTATTAAAAAAATATGTAAGAAGCACATGCTATTAAAAAAGAAGAATGCTAGGCTTACAAACAAATTTTACAAAAAAACTTTTACAAGTTGATGTGGCACAACATGAATGGAAAAGAGATAAACAAAAATTTTGAGAAACCCAATCATATTGTGTCACATCATTTTGTAAAATTTGTTTGCAAGCCTAACATTTTTCACTAAAAAACACATGCGAGAAGATAACATGTGCTTCTCACATACTAAAGAACACTTTATAATTTATTAGACTGATTTGTAAGAATTAACTATAAACAAACTAAGTTTTGTCCTTTAATCATACCATTAGTATGATTTGGTATAGTCCCCAGAGGGTACTTCAATTGATTGGAAGTCATGCCTCATGAAGCGAAAGTCACTAGTTTGAATATCCTCACTCCTCAGTCTCCCTTGTGGGGACATATAAAAATAAAATAAAAATTCGGTACAACATCACAAAACTATGATGTCCAATTGTTTTTTCTTCTTTCTTTCAATCTTCTAGATCAATGGACGAAAATTATCCACTTGAACATCACATTTGTTGGGAATATATTCACATTACAAGCCCATCATATTTCAGGGCCCAAAGCCCACAAAGCTATTGGATTAAATAGCAGGAGATAAGTTTAAGTAAAGCTCTATTGGGATAAAAGAATCCTAATCCAAGAAGGAGCTCAAATCTAATCCAATCTCTCAGGACTCCCTATTCAACTCAACTAAGGAGATGCAATCCAATTGGAGCTTTATTGGATAATCTGGGTTAAAGATTATCCAATTTAAACCTTATCTAAATGAGCCCAAATCCAATCACAACTCTAAGGACTTTCAGATAAACTCAGAGAAGACCAAGTTCAAATCAACCGCGACTCTTCGGCCTATAAATAGGCCCCTATACAAGTTACAAAAACATTCTGAATTCTCTCATCCCAGAAATTACGGATTAGAGCTCAATTAGTCCCCTTTGAGCATATTGAATTATTGTGCGCCAAAGCACAACCTTTCTCTCGGAAACTTCGTCATGGTGTTGAACACATCTTCAGGCGATTGTCAACTTGCCAGGAGAGAGAAGATCCGAACCCTGAAAATCAGTCAAATCCGAAATGGAAGAAAAGAAGAAGAAAACTGATGCCATAGGAAAGAAAGAAGGAAGAAAAGAAAAGAAAGAAGAAGAAAAGAAAGAAAGGAAAAGAAAGGTGGGCGGCAAGGAAGAGAAGAAGAAAAAAGAAAAAAAGGGTTGGCCGCAGGACAAAAGAAGAAGAAACGAAAGGAAGAAGAAGATCTGACACCACAGAATAAGAAAAAAAGAAAAAGGAGAAAAGAAAAGAAAGAAAAGAAGAGAGAGAGAGAGAGAGAGAGAGAGAGAAAAAAGAAATTAATGAGTCAACTCCGGAAACCTCGGAGACTGGAACAACCAGCCCCGAGAGTACCATCCACAAAATCATCCTAACCAAGGAGATAGGGGTCAAGAGAATGGCCCCTGGGAAAGCGTGAAAAAAGATAGTCCACAACCCAGAGGACTAAGAAACCAGGAGGTGATAGCAAAAATACGGAAGCATGATATAAGGAGAAACAAGAAGACAAGGAGATAACCTTGGGTAAAAACAATTAACGAGAGACAACCCGGTAAAAAACAAGAAGACAACGAGACAAACTTAGTTAAAAATAATTAACGGGAGACAACCCGGTAAAAAACAAGAGGACAATGAGACAAAGCTAGGTAAAAATAATTAACGGGAGACAACCCGGTAAAAAACAAGAAGACAATGAGACAACCTTGGGTAAAAACATTTAACGGGAGACAACCCGTTAAAAACAAGGATAAAGTGAGAAAACCCTAAGGCAAATCATATGGGAGAAAACCCTAAGGCAAATCGTATAGGAGAAAACCCTGAAACAAATGGAAGAAAACCCTAAGGCAAATTATATGGGAGAAAACCCTAAGGCAAATCAAATGGGAGAAAACCCTAAGGCCCCGTTTGGTTTGCGGAATAGACCCTTGGATTGGACTAGCTAACACTAGGTATAGCTAGTCCTTTGTTTGGTAACACTCTATTCCTGAGAATCGTCTATTCCCATGAGACTACTAATCCCATACACACAAGGTTAGCTAAGCCACTCAAAAACGAGTGGCTTAGCTAATCCTTTCCTATGGGATTAAATTAATTATGTAAATAGCCAAAAATAACCCCACTTGTGGGATAAAATTTCGTTCTCTCTCTGATTCTTCTATATTTCTCTCTCTCTCTCTCTCTCTCTCTCTCTCTATATATATATATATATATATATATATATATATATATATATATCTTCGTTTCTCTTTTCTCCATCTCTATATTTCGTTCTCTCTTTTTTTATTTCTCTTTCTATTTTCTCTCTGATTCTTCTGGTACAGTTTTTCTGCAAGTGCAAACGAAAATTTTTTTTTTCTGTACCGTTTATCAGTTTTTTTTTTTTTTTTTTTTTTTTTTTTTTAAATTCTGTTTTTTTTTTTTTTTTTATTTCTTTTGATTCTCTGTACATTCTCTAACTATATTTTTTTTTTTATTTCAAGATTGAATTTGATTCTATTTTCTCCAACTATATTTTTTTTTATATAAATAATTTTGTAGCGTAATTGTAAAAAAAAAAAAAAAAAGGCCACATACCTGACATAATTAAAAACAAAAAAAAAGAAAAAGAAATTATAGTAAAGTTGTTTATGTTTTTTTTGAAAAAAAAGAATGAAAGTCCTTAATAATATAAATTGTATTTGTATTATAAGGGTATTTTAGGAAATTTGATCACAATATGATTCCATTCACCAACATATTGCATTGTACTAAACGAAGGAATATGATTAGCTAGTCTATTCCAGCGTTACAATCAAACAAAGGAATATGAATAGCTAATCTATTCCACACTGTTCTAGTCCTAGTAGTAGCTAATTATTTTCCAATGAACTAGACATTCCGCGAACCAAACGAGGCCTAAAGCAAATCACAGGAGGAGACATGGGCCATACCCGGACACAGGAAAAGACCCGAGACACACCCAAACACATGAGGAGACCCGGGACACACTCGGACATAGGAGGAGATATGGAACACACCCGGAGACAGAAGGAAATTCAGGTAAAGGTTTGAGCTTAGCTGAGACCCGGGACACACTCGGACATAGGAGGAGACCTGGGACACACCTGGACACAAGAGGAGACCCGAAACACACCCAAACACAAGAGGAGACATGAGACACCTCTGATATTGGAGGAGATCTGGGACACACCTGGATACAGGGGGAAATTGAGGTAAAGGTTTGAACTTAGCTATTTTAGCTAAGCTCGGAAGGTAAGGTCGAGTCTACTTCTGGTTCGTAGGTAAAGGCTTAAGCTTGGCTATTTAACTAAAGCCCGGTAGATAAGGTCTGGTTTGACTCCTGGTATACATACCCGGTCATGGGGGGTATATGTATTAATGGTGTCTGCATGATGTATTATTTCAAGAGAAAGGTTTATAGGTTTGCAGGTTTAACCGCCGGACAAAGAAAAGAGTTGGCGGGTACCCTCGGAAACTCAAACAAGGTCAAACAACGAGTCAATTAGGGACTCCAACTTAAATTCCTATTACCTGAGTACCTTAGCTAAGGGAATTAAGGGGTAACTGTTGGGAATAAATTAACACTACAAGTCCATCAGATTTCAGGGCCTAAAGCCCACAAAGCTATTGGGATAAAACAATCCTAATCCAAGAAGGAGCTCAAATCTAATCCAATCTCTTAGGACTCCCTATTCAACTCAACTAAGGAGATGCAATGCAATTGGAGCTTTATTGGATAATCTGGGTTATAGATTATCCAATTCAACTCCAATCACAACTCTCAGGACTTTCAGATAAGTCCAGAGAAGACCAAGTTCAAATCAACCGTGACTCTTCGGCCTATAAATAGGCCTCCATACAAGGTACAAAGACATGCTGAATTCTCTCATACTCTCTCATAATCTGAGATTTCTCTCTAAGCTTTGTTTATCAAATTGCTCTTCTCTAAGGAATTGACTAAATCATTGAAGTGTCCCAAGCATAGTGGCCGGCGGATCTTTTGACGCTCTTACTATTTTGTAGCCATCAAGGAGCCTCACAGGCATATTCCAAATCTAGCACGCACACACCTCAACAAACGTGCAACTCACGCCATACCGGAAACAGTTAGGCAGAAATTTTGCTCTAACAACATTTAACATGCGACTTTCAATGGTGAAGGATGTTGGAGGGATGAAGACCACATATTACCCAAAAGGGATATCCCAAATCATTGGTGAATGATGCTTTTTCTTTGTTTTTATCCCTTTCTTTCCATATTGTATTAAATTATTGTTTGGCTATCAAACACATTCAATACTTGGTACAAAAAAGGAAGTTGCCGACAAGTTTCTTGGCCTTCTTTCTATGATATTTCTACAACTCTCTCTCAATTTTTTCTAGTAAGATAAAAGATAATTACTACTTCCAAGGCGGCCTTCCACGGAGATTCTTCCTCTTCTTCCATCTCTAGGGGGACGTACGATGTATTCTTGAGTTTTAGAGGCGTAGATACTCGTAACAGTTTTACTGCTCATCTATACACAAATTTGCGTCGAAACGAAATCAACACTTCAATGGATAACGAACTTAGAAGAGGAGAAGAAATTTCATTGGCACTTCTCAAAACTATTGAAGTGTCAAAGATTTCAATCATTGTACTCTCTAAAAACTATGCATCATCTCAATGGTGCCTGGACGAGCTAATGAAGATCCTCAGTTGTAGAGAAATAAGGGGGCAACAAGTTCTAGTATTGTTCTACGACGTAGATCCGTCGGAAATACGGTATCAAACCAATGGTGTTGGAGAAGCATTCACCAAAGTTGAAAAAAGGTTCAAGGATGATGAAATGAAGGTGAAGGGATGGATGACAACCGTAAGAGACGTGGCCAATTTGTCCGGAATGCCTTTGGGGAATAGGTATTTCTAACCATTCTTGAGCCTTCCTTCTAGATTATTCTTTTCTTTCTTCTAATTATATTACATCATTATATACCTACTTTCATGCATGAGAACTATTTTACAATGTCTACTTATAATTAATCTTTTAAATAATTTTTGTTCAATAATTAATTAAACTCAATTGATTCTATTGTTTTAGATGGTTTAATTTGCTTAAATAATTTATTCATGACCTAAAATAAATTGAAATGAACTTTCTAGTTGGTCAGGCATATATTAGCTTTGAACCAATGACTTTTCTTTTTGGTCCTGTAATACCCCGATAAAAACGATTGTTTTTATTAAAAGATTTTCTACAAAGAAAGAATTTATGTAAAACTCGGTTTTATAACAAAGGACCTAAGTCCACACTTATAGCCTAAAAACTCCTAAATTCATTTGGAAGCAAAAGCCCAAGCTTAACCCTTTTTGACCGTACGTACGCTAGGGTTGCCGAACGTACGCTACTTTTCGGTTGACCACTAGTTAATGGCTGTACATACGATGCACCCTTTGGACCATTGAATAAACAATACCGGACGTATGCCCCAATAGTACCGAACATCCGCTTCTTTTCAAAGGAGTTGGTAGTGCCCTCAGCTTTTCTGGCTTATAAATACCAACCCCCACCACCCCTTTGAAGCCAACATTTCCGCCCTAGGCTCTCTGTAGCCACCCTATATGAGTGCTTTGTGAGTTTTGAGAAAGAAAGGAGGAGAGCTTGAGTTCTTGCCATTTTTCCCAAGGTAACCCTTGCCCATTTCTATGTTTTTAATGTTGTCACTATACTGTTTTAAGTTTTAGAGGCACCATGTTAGAGTTCTTGCATCATTTCTTACAAAGCCTAGAACATTTTTAAAAAGAGTTTAAAAGAGCCTTCGATCCCTTATATTGCATGATGATTGAGTTTTCTTTCATTGCATGTGTTTATTCAATAGCCTAGAAAGAGAAATGATAGCCTATAAGTTTCGTAGAAACCTTGAAGCACAGTTGGAGCTTTTGGCCGAAATGCCTACTCACTAACCAGATGTACGCTCTCGAGCCCGGACATATGGTTAGGAGGTCAGACATCCGCCTTAGCCCCATTTGTGCAATTTAGGCCCCAGGAACCCTTTACATTATGTTAACCTAGTATCTTACTTGTAAGGATCCTCTAGTACTATGTATAACGGTGTGTTATATTCCATTATAGCAGAATTTAGCAATGTCGGATGATTCACGTGAGCGTGCGAGGTAAGTAAACACTTACAAACCTTTTCCTTAAAAACGTGGGATATGTCAGTTGATTGACCACGAGTATGATATGAGCATATCTATATTTTGTAACTACTTGATAACTGCTTAATTAATTGATTAATAAGATGCATCGTATGGTACACCGGTACTTGCGGTATAATGGCCATGGGCTTACTATATAGACTTCATTCTATGGCCAAATGTGTGTGTGTGTTATATGGGCCTTGAATCCAATGGTTGTTTCGTGGCTGGTGCAGCTTTAATGGGCGGTCACTACAGGACAGACATCATTAGCGGTGTGGGTCACCCGAGGTCGAACTCGGTCATGCCGCTAGTGCTATGTACTGTAGTGTAATGGTCGTGGCACGGGCATTGTATTACAGGTCTCTCGAGACAGCGCCAACCCTGTTGAGAATGGGTAATATCTCGGGTAGACCATACATGAGAGTTATGACCTATAAATGCATTATTCTTTCTGCACTCAAATACTTAGGCGATCGCCACCGGTAGTACACTACACTTTGAAAACCAAATACTATTTTATGGTGTATTAACGGAGACAACACCTCCCTTTGAATGTTTACTAAAACTGCACGTTTATTTATGCTTAACTAGACTTATATCATGCCTAATTGTGAGGTTTACTTACTAAGTAGTTAGACTTACACTGTTATTACCCTTTTAAGAAGTCTGTCACTAGATCCCAAGAGTGGCACGGTTGTCGCTATGAACCTTGCTTTAGAATCTTCATGCTGCCATCATGTTTGTTTTACATTATTATTAGTTGCTCCATGTCGTTAACTTCGAGGAATATACTTGTCCATTTGATGATTTAATAGTTTCTCAGATTTATTTCACCTTTCTATACATTAACTCTGATAATGCTTAGAGGGACAATTCCTCATTTAGCCATAAGTAGGTTAAACTGGGGTAATTGCTAGTAACCCTGCCAGGTTAGCAAAGGCTAATTTTGGGGGCATTACAGGCCCTACTTTTTTAATAGATAATTTCTATTCTTTTAATGTGAAAGTAACTCATTAGATGTTTGGGAATTTATATATAACCTCCTTAGGTCAACACACCTTCATTAAAAACTCCCTGGGTATTTTTTTTTCTTCGAAAATTTAGTCCATGGGTCAATCGAAACTACAAGAAACTCCTTACAGTCAATTATTGTTAACAGCTGTTAGGGCCACTCAAAACTCCCCGTTTTATCTGATTAAAATATTAATTTTTATTAATTTAATTTCAAAAATTAAATCTTAAAAAAAAAAAAAAAAATTGAAGGGTGGACAGGTGGGATGGGCAAACCACCACTGGGGTGGCTTGAGCCACCCCATGGGTGGAAAGGGGTGGCCGCGAGCCACCCCATGGGTGGAAAGGGGTGGCCGCGAGCCACCCTATGGGTGGAAAGGGGGTGGCTCGCAAACCACCCAAAAGGTGGGTAAACCACCCCTGGGGTGGCCGTAAGGGGTTGGGCGCTAGGGGGGTGGGGCTTCAATTTATTTTATTTTATTTATTTATTTATTAAAGATTTAATTTTTTAAATTAAATTAATAAAAAATTAATATTTTAATCAGATAAAATGAGGAGTTTTGAGTGGCCCTAACGGCTGTTAACAAAAATTGACGATGAGGAGTTTCTTGTAGTTTCGATTGACCCAGGGACTAAATTTCCAAAAAAAAAAAATACCCAGGGAGTTTTTAATGAAGGCGCGTTGACCTAAGGAGTTTATATATAAATTCCCTAGATGTTTTGTTATTTTTTTATTGGTAGGAATGAACCTGAATTTATTCATGAAGTCATTGAATGGGTGAATTCTATATTAGTAAAACAAATATACTTCCAAGTTGCCCCATGTCCAGTTGGAATAGAGTCTTGTGTACGAGATGTGAAGTCGCTTTTAGATATAGAGAAGAATGACATTACATGGATGGTAGGAACGTTCGGAATTGGTGGAATTGGTAAGACAACTATCGCCAAATTTATCTACAACTCAATTGCTTCTCAATTTGAAGATAGTTGTTTTCTTGAAAACATTAGAGAAACTTATAGCCAAAAGGGTATGATCCATTTGCAAAATAAACTTCTTTCTAAGATTCTAGGAGACCCAAGCCTAATGGTTCGCAATGTTGATCAAGGAATTACGTTGATCGAGCAGAGGCTACACAATTTAAGGGTACTTTTAGTTTTGGATGATGTGGATCATTCAATCCAAGCTAGCTAGAAAAAGTGATTGGTTTGGCTTAGGCAGTAGAATCATTATCACAACAAGAGATAAACATTTACTTATTGCACATGGAGTTGATTTTGCATATCGGGTGACAGAGTTGGATCACAATGAAGCTCTTCAACTCTTTAGTTTGAATGCCTTTAAAAATTGACAAACCTAAAGACGATTATGAGGAAGCCACAGAAGGTGCAATATGTTATAGTGAAGGATTGCCACTATCTTGCTCTGTCAAAGCATCATCATTTGGAATATGTTTATACAAAGATTCTACTTTGCCCTCATTATACAAGTGTGAGCTTGAAATGTCCATATAAGAGAAGAGAATGCAGGCCCAATCAATCCTACAAATGTATAATTACTATAATTAGTTCCTATGTTTTGTTGGAATTGTTAGCGGGCTTAAAGAGGTATATGACTGATAGTAACTAATAAGGTGAGAGAATTTACGTGACAACCAAAAGTAAATTTAAGAGCAAATTTACTAAATTAGTTCCTATGTTTTGTCCACACAGATCAAAAGTGCATGAACCAAAGATAAGGTCAGGTTCTTATCAACAAAATTAAATCCAGTCACAATCATAAATTATGAGCATACAGGGCATAAAGGAAAGATAGTTTTAGCATTTGAATGAAGCCTTTTCTGAATGTGAATTTTCAGTTAATTGGACAAAAGATGACGTCAAAAAGATTAACACCAATAAACATACAAGGACATTCAACGATAACAACAATAATCGGGCAACAAAGATTCGCTTATAATTTTGATTCCAAGTACAAATGTAAATATATCAAGCACCACTTGGAATATATCAAACTGACCAATACACCTTTTTAAATATTTCACATATAAGAGAGAAATCAAAGAGAAATCGAGAAAATTAGGGTTGTGGCTCACCTTGATTTCAAATATCCCTTACAATGATGAAGTTGTCATAGTCGGACTAAAACCATCCAAACGCTGGTGAGTTCTGTCGAACCCAGGAGAGAGATAATGCTTCTTTCGATTTTGAGAGAAAGGGGTTGAGCTCAGACGGCGAGAGGGAGAAAGGGCGAGAAGGGGAAAGGGCTGTTGGGAAGTTTCAAAATGCTGACAGAGGAGAGAGAGATAAGGTGTTTCTTTTCATTTTGGAATTTTTTTTTAGAAAATGAATCTGACAGAGGAGAGAGAATCTATGTTTCTTTTCGTTTAAAAAATCTTGCCACATAGGTGTTGATGTGCAAAATGTGGTCAACTGATTGCATTGTAGCATTTCCCAAACTTTTATTACGTGTCAAATTTGACACGTCACAAAAGTTTATTGACATGTCACCTGAAACATCACCCCTTTGGTGACATGTCATATTTGACACGTTAACAAAGGGGTAATGTGTTAAAGTTGACACGTTACCCCTTTGGTAACGTGTGAACACTATGACACGTCACCGCCATAGTGACGTGTCAGATTTTAACATGTCACCAATTCTTGCAGAAACTTTTATTTTCACTACCCATATTTATTTTTCAAATTTCTTGGGGTGTTATACCCGAATTTAGGAGCCGCCGCACCTGATATACAAGTTACACATGTAGACTACATTAACTATCCATCAAGATTACTATCAACTATCCATCAACTATCACAAATAATCTAGACAATAAAACATTTGTTATCAAACAAGTAAAACTGTCACTATACATTAACATTGTTGATATATAAACAAATAGATCCAACTATACATAAACAAAACATAGAAAATATACAACTTAATTTGTTCGCGACTACATGACTCAAAAAAACATCCCAACCAAATCCGAGTCAACACCATCATGACCGCCCGACTTCTCCACACTAATTGCAAATGATAAAACAAAAAATCAATCAGCAAACATGATAGAATCTTATCAAGTCCTAAGTGATGAGCAACGTCAAAAAGTATACGAAGGTCACCATACGCAACAATATTTCAGTTTAACAAATCTATAAACGTCCCATAAACAAGTTCCACATATCTACACTAGCAACACACACACACACACACACACACACACACAGATATATATATGTTAATTCAATTGATTGAATTAAAACAAAATGAGGCAGCCAACCCAACCAGCTTCAACAAATTTGATAACCTCCAACTAACATCCGCCACCAAACCAACCAATAACAACAAAGTTTCAATGATAATCCATACAAAAGGTGAAAATAAGGTGAAAATAAGTATAACATGCATATACTGGGATATATATAATTCATGTCGCTACATGGCTAAGAATAAGGTGAAAAAGTGCATTGAAGTGAGAATACATATGATTGCTAGGATTTAAAGGTGACTCCAAGATGTCATATGCTGAATATGTATTTCATGCACACGAATTAACCAAGTAAATTTTCACTGTGTTGTTTTCTCTCTCTTTTCTCTTTACTTTTCACTAAATCGCATAGGCTCAACAATCCTAACACATCTCTACTTTTCGATATATCTCAAAAGAAAACCATACACATAATTTGAAATGGCTCAATATATTATAATTCACTCATTCCCACTACCAAGCAATTATCTATACAAAATAAGGAGTGAAACAAAATTATGAAGCATATAAGATTGAGATATCCAGCATTTCCACAACCACAAAACATGTTAATTGGTTTTCCTATTTTTTCAAGTATTTTGAGTTAAGCAGATATGCTATTTGATTGTTCTATATTGCATTTTTATTATGTCATATATATACGTACTGGGATGCTGAACCACTAGAACAATGTCGTCCTAAACGAGACTTTTGTCTAGCTAGGGTCCTTCGTTGGCTTTCATTGTGATCGTCATCCTCAGCTTCTACTCTGACGTCCTCTACACATATTACGTTGCAAATGTGTTATACACATGCATGTGTGGCAGAAAGATACACACAAAGTGTGATTATCAAATAATTACTAACTGTTAAAATGATAGTCATATCAGAAGATAATCGTGCTAATAAAAGAGAAACAAAAAGAATAAAGAATATTGCGTTTCCTGATCGGCTATCTACTGAGGACCTCACAATGACACGGGTTTAGGACTCTGAGTCGTACAAAGCCCTAAAATTAGTCACCTCCGGCTCAGAGCTCACCTGTCTCGAGCCCTCAAGCATAGGAAAACGGGCCTTATACGCTGCCAATTGCGCAGCCATCTGCACAGTAACCTGCGAGGTAACCCACACAGTAACCTCTAAGGTAACCTCTGTAGTAATCGTCTCCCTCTGGTGGGCTAACATCGCATCCATCTGCTCCTTTTGTACAGCCAGCTGTGCCCTGTGCTGCTCCCTTTCAGATTCAATTGCTCTTTCAAGGTCATCACGCGAGACCGTCGAGCTTCTAGGGTTCTATGACCGTGCTTGGGATGGTGTATAATATGAATGGATGCTGCTGCGCACAGGTAGAATATTTTTACCAACCCCTCGTACACGACCCACATATTCAGGCTTATTGTTGTGCACCTTGGCGTACGCATCGTCAGGTGCCCACCACACCGTCCCCTGGGCCCCATCAATCGATGCTACAGAGTCAGTTGCCATTAGCTCCTCCATCATTTCCTATATGTTACATCACACACGATCATCGTTGTCTAAGTGTTAATCCTAAATAAGTTAATACACAACTATTAATCAAGTGAAGATGTAAGTAGTATACAACTCTCTCCTTGACCTCCTGACTTGAATATGCCTGGGCTCGCGTAGGAGCCCTGCTTGAAGTAAGTACCTGTAAAAATACTCAACATAAACATATGTTCGTATATATATAAAAATCATACCTCACATCTATATATATAGAGTAAATGACAAACAAATGTCCTCATGTAACACCCTTGCGAAGCTCTTCGAGCCGGTGCAGTGTGGTGTTTTATTCAATGCTCGTATGTCTCTCATATGTTCAACATAGTCCTACGTACACAACTTACGTTATTAATATGTGAGCCATTGTTTTGCAAATTTTAATATACTCGCAAGTGCACGAATCGTTTGCAATATAATGTTTTGCAAGTGCAAGGTCGAACCTATAGGGAATTGTGTTTTTGAAGAACAAATTATAACTAAACTAATTCAATCCTAACCTAGTTCCAAAAAAGGTTTGAATTTTGAGTTTTGAAAATTAAAGGATAAACATAAACTAAATAAAATAAAACAAAAGATAAAGACTAAGGTTTGGGAATCCACACTCATCAAATCATAACAACATACCCCATGTTCATCAATATTAATCCGAAGTTCTCATAAATAAAATCATATGTATGCTTTACTATGCTTCTAAAAGTTAATCAAAACCATCCCATGTATCCATTCATTGCACAAATCACAAAAGGAATCCAAATTTAATTGAAACACCAAATGTATCAGAAGTACAAATCACAAGGGATATCCAATTTTTAGGCATATCAAACTAAGCAATCAATTATGTGAAATTATCCTAAATCATCAAGTGTATCCTTGAATCACAACAAGATATCCAAGAATCATGCCATATATTGAAAAGAAGTAAAACAATTGAAATAATAAACCCAATAAAATCGGAATAATAAAGACTTACATAAAACTAATCGGTGAGGCATCATCCCCAACCTTAATTGGGAATTAGCTTCACATAAAAAGAAAACCTAAATTAAAGAAAAACTAAATTACAGAGAAAAGCTGTTTATTTATTTATTTTTTTTAATGCAAAGAGGTCTATTTATAGGGCTTAGGAGAGTCCTAGAAGCCCTAGTAATCCTAGGAAAATCGGAGGTTTGTCTCCTAGTCCCAGAATAAGATTGAAATCACATTTTGACTTGGAAAAGATGTCTTTCTGCATTCTGGCGGTGCGAGTCTGCTCGATTGCATTGCCAGTGTGATCGATCGCACTCGTGCGTGCGTTGTTCCGCTCTTGTAGTGCAGCGCTCGTGCACTGGTGTTGATGAGGGTTGTGGGTGCGCTTGAGCGCAACCCATCTGGATCGAGCGCACATGCGCTAGATGGTGCGCTCGATCCTACTTCCGTAGATGGCTCTTTTTTCAGCTTGCTTCCAAAATTTGCATTCTACTCTTTAAAGATGCAATTTTTCTTTAATGACCTACAAAATACTAAAAACACAAAACTAAAACAAAACATTAGATAACGACACAGCTAAAGGATTAACTAATATAAATTGAAGGGTCCAAATATGCAATATTTGGCACTCATCAACCATAAAACAGTTACAATTAATAAAACTACCCAAATAAAACTAAACTCGTGACCTACTTGATTACTGTCATCACACCATTTCTCCAACAAAATTGAGACATCTACGGGGTTGTACTGTCCAAGGCTCTGCCCCATTCTCGCTTGCATGGTCGCATGAGTATTGTCGCGCTGAATGTTGAGTTTCTTTTTTAACTTGTGTCTCCAAAGCTTTAGCTTCTCTCCCATGTCTCTGAACGCGTCCTTTTTTATTGACCCAATATTTGACCCAGCAAGATGTACAAGTGCTTCTGAATAAGTTAAAAATTGAGAAATTATGAACCCTACAATATATTTTCACCATCAAATAATCATTTTACAAAATAAAATACAGATGCTATATATCGTAAATTAAGAACATCTAATTTACACATACCATCAATGAGCTCCATAAATCCTCCTTCGTATTTTCTAGTACCTTCGTCCAGTCGTCGGATATCCTAACAAAAGCCCTGCTCCTAACAGTCTTGCCCGTTATCCGTCTAAATTTTGACCCACTTAGCCCTACAGGTTTCCACGCTCCATTATACTCCACCACACCCCCTTTTCCTATAGCGATGTCCCACAACTTGTGCGAGTCATATACGGTAAACACGACAAAATTATCGGAAACATCTACATTGATATTTAACACAAATGAGTACCGATATTATTTGAAAGTGAATACTAACTACATATAGAACACGCATAAATATATATATGCATACATATATATGAACACCCACAACTGGCTAGCATACATATATACCTATCGTTTGAACCCGGTTGACACCCAACACTTGTCCAACAGGGTCATCGGGCTGCGCATCCTGCGTGTCATTTGTCCCATCATCCAGGTCATCCTTGGCCTGTGTCTCACTATCATCCATATATGTGCTGCTGTGCGGTGGCAGATCAAAATGGCTGTGCAGAAATAATCCCATTTGGGTCAACGTTGTCGGCGGGGATGGCATAGGCATGGATGCGCTCGAGTCGCGAGGAGTAGGATCGTAATGATACCCTAGCTTGGTCAGGCCTATTGGATGGGATGGCCTAGGGATAGATGTGTCTAGCTCACCCGAATAGTCGAGAATATCTTCAATATTGAAGATATAGTTGTGTCTCGCAAGGGTCTGCCCTTCCATATGATCTGGAAGTACTGGTTGATACCCTGGTTGCAGCCTCAGAAGCATACCAACGTCCTGCATCTCACTGTCATCAGGGTCATTCGATCCCGGCCCATGTGCACCCGTAGTCTGCTGCACAGAAAATGGTGGCCTTTGTGCTCTTGTCTTCCCCTATATCAAGCTGCGAAATACATCACGGACCCAATTAATTATGTATACAATTGAAGAAATATGCACCACCATATATAGACGACTCACATGTTTAAAAATGAGAAACATACCATTTACTCAATGTACAAATTAATTAATTTCATTTACTAGTTATTGAACAATTGCCAATCAATGTATAAGTAAATAACAAAATACCAATCAATGCACAATATTCAAATTTTATGGAATCACATACGCTTCGATTGATGCTAAGTCGGGTTGGACGTACTCGAGGTCATCATGCGGATCATAATGATGATTACTGTTCAATAGGAGAGGCACACTCTCGTTATAGTTGGCACGATCATCATGAGGCCCTTGACCCTGACCAACGTCGTAGACATTTCTAGGTTTGGTCCTTATAGCACAAGCCCAATCTGGGCTTCGAAGTAAAAATCTTGTTCGACTTGGGAAGTTAGCACATACGACTCATCAATAATCTGATCTCCCGTGTGGACAAGGTTCTTGAAGTTGACAAGCGTTAGGCCATACTCGTCCACCTTGTATCCCCTGTCCCTTGCGTTGTCTGCCCAATCACACTTGAATATAACGTACTTCGTCCTGTCGTAATACCCCACCTCAGTTATTTGGGTTAACTTCCTATAGTATGTTCCGCCATCAACAGTAGGCATGCACGCGCCACTGTTTTGAGGCCTCTTTCCCACATCTTGTGCAAGAGTGCGAAACAACTTGCCATTTACCACATATCTGTTATATTGGACTCCTGAGGCCATCGGTCCTCTATAATGCATTACCTGTTTCTCATCAATTTCCTTCCTGTGTTGATCGTCCAAACAATCGACCTGTGAGTATAGTACAATGAAAGCCGCACAATTAGTGTGGTGAGGGAATAGGAATGAGAAGCAAATATTTTGTAGGTTGTCGTTGAGCGCCAAATATTGCATATTTGGACCCCTTAATTTATGTTTGCTAAGGCTTTAGCTTTATTATTTTATGATGTTTTGTGTTAGTTCTTTGTTTTTAGTATTTTGTAGGTTGCTAAGGGAAAAATGCACATTTAAAGGGAAAAATGTAACTCATTCCATTAATTATGGGGCTAAAAACATTTTAGGGAGCGTTGGCAGCAAATTTGGATCGAGAGATGATTCGCACCCAACGAGTCCCACTAAAAATACCATATCTAGAGTTGTAGAGCTTGGATTGAAGCGATCTTGGTGTCATTAGAAAGTTAACTCAAAGATCTACAAAGTCATGTTTCACAAGAGTAGGCTAATTTTGAATGGTAGTGCACTCAAGCGCACATTTAGTGCGATCGAGCGCACACGCGCCCATTGAAAGTGGAAAGTGATGCATGAGTGCGATCGAGCGCACCTCATGTTCGAGTGAGCGCACTCGTCCAACTTGGCCATGCTGAAACCCTAATTAAACATTATAAATATCAATTTTTCTTATTGTAAACGTACGGGGACGCATCAGGGGCGCCGTACTTTGTCAATTTTCGACTTTTTTAGTTTTTTGGAGCTTTGAACTCCAATTCTTTTGTAAGTTTGTCAATTTCAATGAAGTATTTCAGCTTATTTATGATTTATTTTGTCAAGAGAGGTTAAATATTCAACTAAGGTTGAAGATGAAGCCTCACCATTGATTTGTTTGCATATTTTTATGATTTGTTCGTACAATTCCGTCGTTTAATGTAATCTATGTTCGTTTCAATTCAGTTTTGTGAAAACATTGTGATTGATTGTTGTTTATAAATCATGAAAACGTTGGATATTCATTGTGTTTCATCTAATGGATACATCGAATGATTTGATTGAGACTTATATCCATGGTGATTCGTATATCAAATGGATACAGTGGATGATTTGATCTCAATTGGATATTCGTTGTAATTTGTAATAGAGATGAATTCATTGAATGATTCAATAGGATTTTATAAAAATAATAGAACATGCATTGGGTCTAATCGTTTGTCAGATATGTATGAACTAAACATGAGAATGTGTGCTTTGATTTGGTGAGGTGAATTTTGCAACCTTAGTCGTTTACCATTTGATTATTGTCATTTTGTTTAATTTATGTTTGTTTATTTCTTTTTTCAAAAATTCCAAAATTCGAAACTAGGTTAAAATATGATTAGTTTAGATAAGAATTAGTTTTCACGACACAATTTCCTGTGGATTGAGCTCGCACTTGCACACGCTGTACTGCACACGACTAGTGCGCTTGCGAGTAATTATAATTTGTACATCAAGTTTTTGGCGCCATTGTCGGGGAATTGTTGATTTGTGAAATTAATTTTTTTAAAATTAATTTTGTTTTTCTACTAGTTATAAGTAGCATTTTTTGTTTTATTTTCTTTTTGCAATTTTATTTTATTTGTTTTTGTTTATGAGATTTTATCTAACCAAAAAAAAAAAGAAAAAAAGAAAAAGTTGGTTGTTTTTGTAATTCTGTTGCAGTGTCGGCAAAACTAGTCCCTGCCAGTGTGATCGATTGCACCACACCTACGCTCGAGTGCACTCGAGCACACGGGCAGCAAGCGATTGCACCTTTGCTCCACCCATCCCGCGCCAGCGCTTAAGCGCATTACACACTCGCTCTCGATCGCACTCACTTGCGCTCGAGCGCACTTCCAGAAATCAGCCTCAACAAACGGAAAGCAGCTAAGTAAAAAAAAATATTTTGCAAATTCTTTTTGTCCTTTTGTGTTTTATATTTTTATTTTTCTTTTCTGTATTTTTGTTTATCCTATTGTCAAAACAAAAAAAACAAAAACAAAAAAAAATTTGGTAATGTTTTATGTTGGGCATGCTAAATAGTGAGTTAAAGCATGGATTTTCCATTTGGTAATTTTTATGCTTCTCATAGTGGTAGGATGCCAAATCCTACCAACTACCCTCAGAATTTTCACCCACATGGACCATGTTCATACTGCTCTAACCCTTATCATAGTTCAGGTAATTGTCCATCCTAGGGACAATTTTTCAATTTTTCACATGAGCAGATGAATGATGATCACCAATTTCTCCAGTTCGGGGTCTGAATCAAATTTCAATTTCTACACCCTAGGCTGGAGCAATCATTCTAAATTCTCGTGGCAAGCTCATGCTACGGGAAATTATGCTCCCCAATCCTATGAACTACACCATCTTGAATATCCGCAGTTCAATAACCATTCTTCCATGCCTTCACCTAGCAATTACCCTCCTTAAGAATCATTAGTACAATATTTTCCAACCGCTCATGTCAATGACTTAGACGAGAGAGTGAACCAACTCATGGTAGCTAGGCGTGCCCATACCCAGCCTCCTCACACTCACGAACCTCATAAGTCAAGTTCATATTGTTATCATCCTTCTCACTGGATAGATGATTGTCCATTCATTAACCATTACATGATTAATGAGGATGATGCTAGCAAGTCTTCACATGAGCATGTCCAAGCCACCACCACAATTGGGAGAGAGGAAATTGTTGAGGAGACTGTTGATGAGCCAAGTTTGGAGGACCCATTGGGAAAGTGCTTTGCCCAATTTGGATGTGACCTAGACCTTGACAAGTTACTTGAGCAAGTTGATGCCTTATTGGAATCCACTCCTAAGATGCGTATTGAGAATGGGGAAACCATTGAGATATCATTCCCTAAACCATCTTCATCAGCAGCTAAGCCTCTCATTGTTGAAAGTTATGAGGAGGAAGAAAAGAGGAGCAGGTTGAGGACATTGAGCCCCCGTCAACTCCAAGTTTGTCCAATGACAAGGAAGAGAGTATTGAAGCTCATTCCTTCGTCACAATCCCTCTTGAGACAGTTCATGAACCCCAACCTTCAATTCTTCAATGTCTCAAAGAGCCATCTCAGGCTAAATTTCTCAAGGATCTATGCACACAAGATCACAAATCTAGGAACCATGTTTCTAAGAAGATCCTTCGAAGCAAGCAATTAGGCTACCTGAGACGGCGACAAATCCTTCTAGAGGGATATCAAATTTTAAAGAAGAAAGGGTGGAAGGGATTGGTCGGACACCCAAATGATCGGGAAAAGTGCGGTATTTTTTCTTTTTTATTTTCCGCATTTTATTTTTGAGTTTTTTTTTTTTTTTTTCTTTTGTCATTTTATTTCGTGTCATTTTATTTTTATTTCTAATAGCAATTAACCTTGTGATGCATGATCCTGTAAAAAAGTTATTGCTGTTAGTTTTGTGGATAGGTGTTTTGGTGTTCAAATTTGGGGGACGTCGTGGCCTTTGCACACTCCGGTTTCCTCATTCCACGGTATTGTATCTCTTGACACATTGAGGACAATGTGTCATTTAAGTTTGGGAGTGTGGAACAACACTCTGTTCGTTTGTTTGTGTCTGTTTGTTTTGTTAAAAAAAAAAAAAAAAAAAAATTGCTATGTTGTTGTTAAGCATGAGTTAGCTCTACATGTGGTTTAATTTTCATTAGCTTGCTTAGAACATATCATCATGTCATTAGGAATCTGAATCCTTTGACTCATTTTTGGGTTAGAGAGACTTCATTTGTTTTGAGTTGATTATCACGAACACATTAGCATAGAGTCTGTGAGGTATGAAATTTGAACTGAATCATGTGTATCTTGAGATTTGTTGGATGATTTGTTAATGAATAACCTTGGCATGAAAATAAAAAACATAAAATAATAATAATAATAATAATAATAATTCATCATTTTGAGTCCTCACTGAGTAACCGGACCTCTTGCCTCATTAAGCATTGAGTGTTCGCGTAAAAAGGTGCGAAACTCAAGATTGGTTGATTGTATGGCTAGTTTGGCTTCGTAGCCTTTTTGACTTGAGTCATTAAGCCCTTAGGAATGTTTTACATCTAATGCCTAAAACCATCTTGTTTAGGAGTCATTGGGCTAACACTCGTTACATGGGTCAGTTAAAAAGCTTAAGGGAGCTAAGCATTACACAGCCTACACAAAAAAGAAAAAATTCATATCTTGCCTTGGTTGTTTCATTTGATGGGGTAGATTCACAGGAGGAGAAGGAGATCACCCCATTGCTTGCTTCGTCCATTAGTAGAGGGGATGAGTCACAACCCACACATGCACACCATTAGTGGACAAGGGGTGAGTGGGGAGACCCCATGCTCTCACTATGGAGGGGGTGTGGTTAAGTTGTGACCCACCCACCAACAAAGGAGAGGGTTGGGGTCACTCTATTGCCCCCACCTCCCACTAGTAGAGAGTGTAACATTCCCTAAATTGGATCAAGTAAATCAGTTCATCTTGACAGGGTTATTGGCAATTCCTTCAATATAGTTAACTGGTAACTGACTAAGGGAATCACCCATTCACTAATCAGAGTAAATACAACACGGAAGGTGAAAAGACATCATCTGAGACTTCCATACTCATGAGGTGTACAAGCATTACCATCCATTATTGAGTTAGAGCTTGAAAATTACCAATCAAACCCTGTACGATGAAGAGGTGGCTAATAGGGTAGATTTGCTTTCTGGAGATCATCGAACATTCGGTGTACTATTCTTGAACGTTTGGTATACTTTTGTACTATAGTTCTAGTGTTTTTTACTCGTAAGTTCGGTGGTCCCTAGGGGAACGTTCGATGCTAGGGTTTCAATGAATGTTCGGTCCTCCATGAGCGAACGTACGGTCAGGAGGTAAAACCAAAATTGATATTTGGATTTTTCTAAAAATGTTTCATGCCATTTTTTTAAAAAAAATTAGTCGGTGTTTTATAAAATTGATTAATGGTCATTTTAAAATACAGTTATCAAATTCGGGGAATCACAGAGGACGTGTGTCGATCGTGACCCACATACCCTACTCGTAAGCGTGGGTGGGAGGGACGACCTACCCATACTCTTACTAGCAAAGGGGGTGTGGGGGACACAACCCACGCCCTTTGCTAGCAGGCAAATGGGACAATGGGGCAATCCCCCATCCCTCTTTTGTTGGTGGGTGTGGGTAACTCAGCTATTTGCATAGGGCATGAGTAGGGCTACTATACGTACCCCATGTCCTCTATGGGTTCTAGGTGGTCACCACACACCTCCTTTCCCTTTTTATTTTCTTTTATTTTATTATTATTATTTTTTTACCATGTGTCAAGCTAAGATGATATTTCTATACACATGAAGCTACTTTATTGTGTCTGACGTGTTCTTACATTTGTGTCACAATTTTCTTTAAAAACCTTAGCTATAGGTCTACAAAGGGATCAATGATTTTATAACAGAGCATACATTAAAGAGTGATTTGATCAATTTCAAACCCTAGAGAGTGATTTAATAAAATTATTAAACCGCCTAATCTAATCTTTACAATATTTTCCCCCTAAAATTACTTCTACAAGAATGATTGAATATAAGCCTTATACAAGAGGCAAACTAAATTCTCCAATTTGTATTAGATCCTGAGGATCATTTACCACCTTCTTAAAACAGGAATTCATGAGGCTAAAGATAGTAAAACAAGTAGCAATTCAAACCCTAAATATTGTGAAGTACTATCTTAAATTCGGGGAGATCACCTGAAGCCAAATACAACCTCGATTTATGCCTCACCACACACACACACACACATATACTTCTCATATAAATTTAAACAGCTCCCTCATCAATATAACATCACTTGCTTTCATTCAACTTGCGGTAGTAGATGCGTGAACCAGATGCTACTTTGAAGGGGCTCTACTGGCTCACACCTTTGTGGGGTTGTGGTGACGGGCTCCCATTCCCAGGCAGTAGCTATGGCTCAAACTGGACATTCCACAGCGGGTGGGAACCCCGATGGTAACGCCCAAGGGGGGAAATTACACTGGTCGCCCCTTCCCACCTTTTTAATTAGAAAAAAAAAAAAAAAAGTACGATGGCAATGGCGAAAGGAATGGTTGTTTGCCTTTGCATGATCATGCTTTTTGGGCTTTTGGTTGAAGATACAAATGCAACCGTAATCTGCGGACATGAAGATCCACTACAGGTCAGTTATGGATGTATGAAGCCACCTTCATCACCTGAGAGTTATGAAAAGCCACCTGCTAATGCTTGCCCAGGAGGGAAAGGGTGTCGCCACCCACAAAAAAACAGATTTAATACAGAAACAAAATGAAGAAAGAACCAAAATTCCATGCGTTTTCATTTGCTCATGTTAGATGTATAACTTGAATGTATGCATGCACCATGCATGCATGTTATATGTATTTTTGTATTTTGAGGCTAATTAATATAAACTTATGATTATTTTATTTTACTTTGAAATAAAATACAAACTTAATACAAAATTAAAGGGTTAGAGTTAAGTAGTTTTACTTGTTTTATTAAATGTGTCGAATTAAGATTAGCCTATATAGTTTTATACCATACATTAACACGATCAGAACCAGACAAGTGAACACAACCCCCATCTTTGGGTCCATTTGGGATTGCGGTTTTAATAAGTGCAATTTTAAAAATTCTATTTTTAAAATTGCAAAGGTATTTGGTAAAACATGTTAAAAAGTACATTTTTATCAAATATTTGTTATGGGAAATCGTGATTTTGGTTTAAATTCACGCTTTTTCAAATAAGCACCTCTAGCTTGCTTATAGAAATTACAAAAAAAAATTTCTTCCTATTTTAGATTATGTGCTTTTTAAATTGCAATGCCAAACTCCATACATTTGTAATATCTTTTAAAAATACAGATTATTCTTGCAAAATCGCAATCCCAAACGCACCCGATGAAAGACCCACAGAGGCTCCTCCCTCAATGTTCTTAAACCTTTCTCGAATAACTGTGGCTCTTGTAGTTGATTAGTAGCAAGAAGAAACTGAAATTTCTTCAAAATTTGCAAGAATTAATTCATTACAGAATAAAAACCCCAAACCCCATGACTTGATTTTCCTGAAAAATCCCAGTCTTCTCGAGAAAATCTGGCAATGGACACTCCTCCTGGCCTTGCAGACGAGTTCCACAACTGGCTGGAGCTACCATGGGACGTGACGGCGTCGATTCTGCTGAGATTGGACGCCATCAAGATCCTGACTAGCGTGCAGATGGTGTGCTCTCTGTGGCGCAAACTCTACAAGGACCCCTCTATGTGGCGCACCGTCCACGTATGGAACCCCTACTCCCATTGGGTGGTCTCTGACCTTGAAAAGATGTGCCGCCAAGCCGTCAATTGCAGCTGCGGCTAGTTGGTGGATATCTACATCGAGTACTGTGGTGACGACGAGCTCCTCAGGCACATCGCTAACATGTATTTTCTTTATTGTTTAGATTTGAGTTGAATCCTGGGCAAGAAATGAAGGTTTTGATTGCTTCATATTGGACAACTCAGTTGTGAGTTGTCTGCTGTGCACGTGTACAAATTGTAAACTAAATTTTTTCAATTATTTAGGCTCCGTTTACTTTGACGTAAAATGGTTTCCTTCGTAAAATAGTTAGTTTTGTTTTCTTGTACAGTTGGAGAGTTGGAGTTAGTTTGAATCTAGTTGTTAGTTGGTTAGTAGTTTGTTATTCTTTTAGTTGAGGATATAAACAATTGTATTTCATCATTTAGAAATCAAGTTGAATATACAGAAAGTTCATTCAATCTCTCTATTTTTCAATCTGCAGTTCATCTTGTTCTTGTGCTCGTTTTTCCTTTCTTCCTTTTTCTTTGCATTCATCTGTTATAGATTGCAAGCTTGACATGGTATCAGAGACATAATCACAACTGTGATTCTTTTGTGTTTCTTGTTTGTCTTCAATGGCAGACAATATTCCATCCTCTTCTGCTCATCCAAATGATTTTCAAGCTTCAATAATGGCAGAAAATCATCCAAACACTTCTCAAAATCATTTGCCAAATCCTTTGGGCAGATAATCTCCCAAACACCTTTTCAAATCCTTTTGCAAACACTCGTTATAATGATCCGTCTAGTCCACTTTTTCTCCACAGTGGTGACAATCCAAGAATTCTATTAGTTCCTCAACCACTGACTGGAGACAACTATAATAGTTGGAACCGCTCAATGCAGGTTGCTTTGAGTGCCAAGAACAAGATGGGTTTCATTGATTCTTTTATGCCCAAACCTTCAATGTTTGAGACTTATTACAATGCATGGGTTCATTGTAATGACCTTGTAGTTTCATGGATTCTCAATTCCATTTCAAAGGAGATTTACCCTACTATTATCTGCATCACATCCTCTAAGGATATGTGGCAGGACCTTAAGAATCGATATTCACAAAGGAATGGCCTTAGAGTTTTTCAGCTACAGAAGGCTATTTCAGTGGTTGCTTAGGAGAATTCCATTGTAAGTCAGTACTTCTATTGTATCAGTGGTTGCTCAATAGTTACAGGCCCATTTCTATATGCAATTGCTGTCATTGTTGTCGTATGCAGTCCATTCATGTTCTCTATAGCCAAGAACGTGTCTTACATTTTTTTTTTTATCGATTTAAATGATTCTTTTTTTGCTGTTAGAGCTCAGATTTTTGTAACAAACCCTCTTCCCTCCATTAACAAAGTCTTTTCTCTCATTATTCAAGGGAAAGACAAAGGGAAATTTGGGTTTAACTTTAAATTCCCGTTGTGTTACTCTAGTAAGGAAATCACCACGCAAAGTGTATTTTTTTTCCACAACTGCATAAATTTTACATATAAGTTTATTTATACATATTTAGTAGGAAGATGTAACATAAATGGATTATAAGGTCTATTTTGATTGCCTCTTTTCATCATATTTAGCATACCAAATTAATGTCACGCGTCTCTTATCTATTCATTGAATGGTATAATTAATGTTTTTTTTCAAGTCCTTGATAAGTGCTAAAATACACATATTTTAGCCCCTAATTTACATATGTTAACCTCTTAGTTTTGTTATTTTGTGTTGTTTTATTTATTTATTTATTTTGTGTGTTTTTGTCTATTTTTAGGTGTTTGAAGGAAAAGGAACCACTTTTGGAAGTTTCAGGCATAAATGGCCAATTTTGGGAAAAAGCTGGAGTTAGGATCGATCGCACCAGAAGTAGGCTCGAGCACAGCAGTGCTCGTGCGCAGAAGAGCAAGGATCAAGCGCAGGCTTGCGCTCGAGCACACCACCTTCGGATCGAGCACACTCGCGCGGCCCAGATGCGGAAAGACTTCCTCTCCAAGTTAACTTAGATTTTAGAAGTCCTAATTAGACTAGGAGGCTATCATCCGATTTTATTAGGTTTTATAGAGGCTCTAGGGTTTTCCTAGGCCTATAAATAGACCCCTTAGCCTCTTAGAAACATAGACAATTCTGGAGAGAGAAATAGGAGGCTACTTCAAGAAGTGTTTTCCGGTTTCTTCTTTCCCTTTTCTTTTGTAGTTTTAGTTTCATTATGTGCAACTAAATTCCTAGTTAGGGCTAGATTGAAGCCCTAATCATGTCTTTTTAGGTTTTAATACTAGTGCCTTTGTTTTAATCATATTGTGGTATTTTAATTAATTATGTCTATGTGATTGAATTCCTCTTATTTTATGGTATGTATTTGTTAATTAAGTCAATTTAGATGACCAAATCTTGGGCTTAATAAAGTGACAAAAGAACCTCATCATGGGTTCTTGGCTTAATCAACATGGGAATTAGGAGTATATACCATGCCCTAGAACTCATGTGTTTGTCGATCTTCATAGAATTATGTTTTCTTAAAGAACAACTTAGTAGATACCATGCTAAATCCTTTAGGGAAGAAAATAATTAGAGTAGATACCATGCCTAATTCATTGCTTAGGGAGATCAATAGCTTAAGATGTAGATACTATGCCCTTAGGTTGACTAGCATTAATTATACCATATGATTGGAACATTGGCCTACTATTTTCTTAATTAGTCTGATTAATGGTGGATGTCAA
The DNA here is from genome assembly GCF_965113065.1 of Corylus avellana. Lineage (NCBI taxonomy): Eukaryota > Viridiplantae > Streptophyta > Magnoliopsida > Fagales > Betulaceae > Corylus > Corylus avellana. Next base: position 26,771,608 of record NC_142490.1, on the reverse strand, counting down.
AACCCTAACCCTTTCATTATTCTTAATTTCTTTTCATGACAAATTATGTTATTTTAATTTGGAAAATTAATTTTGAATAAAATCAATAATCCTCATGGGAATGATCTCGTATTTGCCTACTATACTATCGTTTTGATCTTGTGCACTTGCGAGTAAAACATAGCAGATATTTCCCTTGTCACAACAAGTTTTTGGCGCAATTGCTAGGGATTGTTTGATTTTTTAAGAATTAATTTTTCATTTATTAATTTTATTTTTTGTTTTCTGGTTTCCACAGCTTCTGTGTTGTTTACGGAGGTGCGCTCGAGCACCCATCCAGGGGGATCGAGATCACCAGTACGATTGATCGCACATCCGGACAGTGGCATAGAAACTGTTTTAATTATAGATCTGATTTTTTTTTTTTTTTTTTTTCATTTTAATAGATGCCAGTTTTATTTTTATTTTTGTTTTTATTTTCCTTTTAGTTAATTTTCTTTTGTTTTACTCATGTGGGGTGTCATTCCAACACCCCATATGAGCACACCATTCTCCACACTAGGTAATGATTTCTACTCTTCATGGAGCCACCAGTCTCATTTATCATGACAAGATCAAGCTCCTGCAAATCAAGATCCACAACAGCAGTATCAGGCCAAGCCACCTCTTTCGAAGAGCTCTAACCTTAAAGAAAATGTGTCAGCTATTATCAGCTGAATGGATGCTAGTAATCAACTGGTGCGATCCATCGACACCAAGATAGAAGCTCAAAAGAAGGCTTCTCCCATCTACAGGCCTCACCAATACGAAGAGGTGCCACCTCCTCCGAAGAGTTATGACTTTTCATCTCTTCTCAGTGAATGTGAGACCAACAATCAACTGCTACAGTCCATCAATGCCAAAATAGAAACTCAAGAAGAGGAGTTATATCCCATCTATTGGCCGCCACAACAACAATATCAAGAAGAACCATCTCTTTTGATGGTTTTTGATCTTAAAGGTAAGCCGTTGAATTTTATGAGCGAGTCTAATCAGATGGTAAACTCTTTATAGGAGATGGAGAACTTTCACTCTGAATCAATTACCGGGATAGAAGCTCACCTCAAGCAAATGTTAGATACCCTCAAAGAAGAAGAGCTCCAAAAACAGTCGGTGGCCGATTCCAATGGACACTACAAGGAGGATGAGAGTTTTTGGTATCATGAGCAAGCATTCATCACAGTGAAGAGTGAAGAAGTGGTTGAAAATCAAGTAGAAGAAAGGAAGGAGGAGCAAATTGAGGTTCCACATGATCCACATCGGGAAAAAGAAGAGAGCACTCATGCTTCTTCAACATCAGCTCCTATTCCCGAAGTACCAAGAGACCAGGAGAGAAGTTTGTTGTGGCTATACGATGAGCAAAAAGAGACCATCAAGGTAGAAAAACCTATTGAGTATTCTTCTCATGTTATTCCAGTTCATGATTCCCTTCTGGATGAGAAGCTGTTGGAGAACACTCAGAGTGATTTGCCCCGATCTGGAGACATTTGGAATCACCCTGCAATAGGAAAAATTCATTCTCTTTGGTGCAAGAGAAGAAAATACTGGTGTTTCAAATTTAAAAGGAGCATCACAGTCTGGCTGAAAACGTTAAACTTAGCGCTTATGGGAGGCACCCCATAGCATATCCTTTTATTTTTCTGTTTGTTTTTCAGTTTCTTTTTGTGTTCTTTTTGTTTTCCATTGTTGTTTTAGTGTTTTGTTTTTCAGGGACAAGTGTGTTTGCGTTCAAGTTCGGGGGTGTGCTATGAGCCATACCATTTGTTGTGCAAATTTTAATATACTGGCACGTACACGAATCGTTTGCAATATAATGTTTGGCAAGTGCGAGGTCGAACCCACATGAAATTGTGTTTTTAAAGAGCAAATTATATTTAAACTAATTAAATCCTAACCTAGTTCCAAAAGAGGTTTGAAATTTTAGGGTTTTTAAAATTAAAAGACAAAACATTAACTAAATAAAATAAGCTAAGAGACTAAATACTAAGGTTGTGGAATCCACACTCACCAAACCATAACAACAAACTTCATGTTCATCAATATTAATCTAAAGTTCTCACAATTAAAATCTTAGATATGTTTTACTATGCTTCAAACAGGTAATCAAAACCATCCCATGTGGTTACTCGGGTTCGATCCTCCGCAACGGCGCCAATAACTTGTTGTGCAAATTTTAATATACTTGCAAGTGCACGAATCATTTGTAATATAATGTGTTGCAAGTGCGAGGTAGTACCCACAGGGAATTGTGTTTTTGAAGAGCAAATTATATTTAAACTAATTAAATCCTACCCTAGTTCCAAAGGAGGATTGAAATTTTGGGGTTTTTAAAATTAAAAGGCAAAACATAAACTAAATAAAGTAAATTAAGAGACAAAATTCTAAGGTTGTGGAATCGACACTCACCAAATCATAACAACAGACTTCATATTCATCAATATTAATCCGAAGTTCTCACAATTAAAATCTTAGATATGTTTTACTATGCTTCAAACAGGTAATCAAAACCATCCCACCATCCCATGTATGCATTCATTGCACAAATCACAAAAGAAATCCAAATTCAATTGAAACACCAAATGTATCCGAAAAACAAATGACAAGGGATATCCAATTTTTTAGGCAAATAAAATCAAGCAATCAATTATGTGAAATTATCTCAAATCATCAAATGTATCCTTGAATCACAAAAGATATCTATGAATCACCCCACATTGAAAAGAAGTAAAACAATTGAAATATTAAACTCAATAAAATCGAATAAATAAAGACTTACATAAAAGCAATCAATATTGTTCTTCATTGGTAAGGCTTCATCCCCAACCTTAGTTAAGAATTTAGCTCCACATTATTGAAAACTAAAATCTAAACCTAAATTGAAAGAAAAAACTAAACTCAAGACTTGTCTACTTTTCTTGAAGCTTAACAGGCTTAAGAGAGTCCTAGAAACCCTAGTAATCCTAGAAAAATCGGAGGTCTGTCTCCTAGTCCCAAAATAAGACTGAAAAACTAATTTGGCTTGGAAAAGGAGTTTGGCCGCCTTCAAACCATGCGAGTGCACTTGAGCGCCTGGCTAGTGCGCTCAATCGCACTCGTGCATGCGTTTCTTCTTCCGCAGCGCAGCTACTACAAGAATTTAGGTCTTTAGGGGCAACATTTTTTGGATGCTAAAAGTCCTAAAGTGGACACTGTTGACAACATCGTTGACTTTTGGATGCTAATGGGTTGGACGCTAATTTTCCGACCCTAATGATCACTTTTAGCCTCGACAATGTGGACTCTAAAAGTCGTGGATTTTTGTTGCTGAAGCTGGAGTCAACGGAAGGTAGAGTCGACGCTAGTGCTCCACTATCAGCATCCACTCAAAGGGGATGCTGATGGTGGACTAGTAGCGTCCACATGGAGTGGACGCTAATAGATAACTATTAGAGTCCACTTTTGTGGACGCTAATGGTCCTAAAAAAAAAAAATCAACCATTAGCGTCCAAAGTATAGTGGACGCTGATGGTTAACTATTAGCGGCGCTGTGCGCTAGGCCCTGGTGAGCCACAATGGAACGGCGCTTCTCCATAGAAGCGAAATCCTTTTGCCTGTCAGCGAAGGAAGGGTGTCCTGATCTTCGTTTGGAGGAAAAGAGAAAAGGGTTCGTAGGGGTAATTTTCGTGAGTCAACCTTGTGCTTCTTGGTTGGTGGATACGGTTGAGGAGGCGAGTCAATCTCTGTTGAAGGTTGATATTGCCAAGTCATACCGCGAGGGCGATAAGGCTTTGATGGTGAATGGGGGGTGTTAATAAGGCAGGTAGTTTCCTGGAGGTGGCCATCTTTGCTGAGGGAGGTTGTAAAGGAATCATTTGGCTACCTGCGGGCCGTGGTGGGAGGGGATGGCGTCGTTTTACAAATGAGTTGCGGAGGTTCTTGGGTCCACCAGCCCCTCTGCACCCTATTCCGGGGACGCAGATTAAGCTTGGTTTAGGAGAATCCATCTCTGGATGTCATCCTGGGCGCTCCTTTGCGGAGGTTCTTCGACTGGCGTCTGGTTCTAAGGAGCCTCCCGTTGGGAGGAGGGTAACATCTTTGCAACTCATTGATCTTTTCCCGGTGAAGAACTCTTTTGAGCCCGGGTACGGTGAGTATGAGTCGCGGGTGATGGTGGATTGTTTGGAGTTGGAGTCACCGGATCCTGCTAATCCTATTACATGTTCTATCCCGGCGGCTGATCATACAAAGAAGGAGAAGAAGACGACTAAGACGATGCTAGGTCTTTTACGTTCTGTTTTGGGCCGGGTCCTAGCTCGGTTAGTTAAAGGACTATTAGTTGGGCTGGGTGTATTACCCTTAAGGAAAAAACGATGGGTTTTATTTGCTTTTTTAAAAAGCTTACAAGGCCTCGAGTTTGGGTCTCTCCTTAAGCCCAAACACGCTGGATATTTCAAGTCAGGTTGGCCCAGGGGTATGAAGCGTCGTGTTAAGTGTTTGCCTAAGTCTCAACGGTGCGGGTCTGCCTCGCCGGGAGAGTTTGATTTTTCGGCCGATCGTAGGGAGGCGTGCGTATCTAAGGCATGTGCGCTGGTCGCCGGTGGTCTCGCCGGGGTTTCCAGCGACGATGCCGAGCTTGCGTTTGTGGGGCTATCGTTGGCGGAGGTGCATCCGAAGTTACCTCAACAGGGCTATGCGTCGGGGTCTGTGTCTCTTGATATGGCGGCGGCCCCTGTATTTCCGACGAAGGCTGCTCTGATGCCGGAGAATACCTAGAACTGGTTGTTGACTCCGGTGAGTACCCCTGTCTCTCCACTGCCTCCGATGATGGTCTCTGCTCCTCCGGTGGGAGCTGGTGCTGTTCCGGCGAAGGAGGTTGAACCTGTTAAGACTGCTCCGGCGAAAGGGTTGCTACGTCGGGGGGTTTTTAGGGTCTAGAAATGCTTATTCTTCTTCTCTGCCTGGGATGAAGGAGGCTTCATCGTCGGTAAAAGGTTCTAAGGTTTTAGTCGAAGATTCACAGATCTGTTTTACTTCGGAAAAGCACGCGGCTGAGCTGGGTTTGAGAATAAGCGAACCTTTTCCTCGAATGTCGGAGAGTGGTGCTCCGATTTACTCCTCTATTTCCAAATCTCAAATAGGGTATGCCCGGAGGGTGAAGGAGAAGCTTGCTAAGCAGTTGCAGAAGAACAAGGAGCTATTTGCCGAGGTTGTAGCGGAACCTTCCAAGAAGGGGGTGGGGAACTATTCGGAGGTGGTTGTAGATGCGGTGAATTTCGCCTCCAGTGTGGGACTGTCTAATGGTGAAGGAGGTGATGAGAAAAGTCTTTTGAATCTCTTTTCGAAAATTGAAGAGGAGAGGGAGCCCTATACCTCTAAGGTAAAAGGGAAGCAGGAACTCAAGAATTTAGAATGCTCCATCAACTATGAGGCTAGAGAGAGACTTTCTCCGGAGCGGTGCCATCGTTGGCGGGATTGTGTTGGGACCAAAAATGCATTTTCCTTTCTTCCAGAGGTGCATTAGAGGCTTGGTGTTTTTTTAAGGGCTGGTGGTGGGCCATTGTGGGCTTCAGTCTTTGGGTTTTTTGTGTTCTTTCTTTGGTTTTTCGTTTGGTTGTGGTTACTAATTGGGTTTTTGGGTTGGGTCTTCTTGGTGTTGCTTTTGGGTTTAAATTGGGCTACCTATGTATACTTTCTTGTGTACTTAGAGGCACTTTGCACTTCTTTTTTTGATATATACAACTTACTTATCAAAAAAAACTATTAGCGTCGACTAAAGTGGGCGCTAATGCTCCCAAATTTTTTTTTAAAAAAAAAATCAACTATTAGCGTCCAAACTGGAGTGGACGCTAATGGTGAACCACTAATGTCCACTATGGTGGACGCTAATGATTCCAAAATTTTTTTTTTTAAAAAAAATCAACCATCAGCGTCCAAACTAAAGTGGACGCTGATGGTTGCACCATTAGCGTCCACTAAAGTGGATGCTAATAGGTCATACATTCTAAAAAAAATAAAACATTATTAGGGTCAATTCGACCCTAATAATGTTTTATTATTATTATTATTTTTTTTTTTAAAAAAAAGCAATTTTAAAAGATGAGGTCATATTCAAAAGATATATAAATGATCCTAATGAAAAGAAACAATAAAAAAGTCATGACAAAAGAATACCAAAAAGGCAACCAAAAGTTTCTAGCCATGCATATTGCTTATCAAATTGAAAAATCTAAAGTGAAATGATTACAAATACAAAAATTCAGTCTGCCGATAAGAGAAATATGAACATTACAATTCACAATGTCCAAAAGAACATGCTCAAAACACCAAAAGGAAGATTTTCTAATTTGTAAAGGATAAATATGAAGATGCACGCAATAACGCCATTACCAAGTTGCTTTTCCACAGGTTCTAATATCAACAGTTTCAGCTAGCTGTTCAATCAAAACACTAGCTAATTAGCGTCCCAGGAAAAAACGCTCAATGATCAATACATAGATCCATATAAATCACATAAATGTCCATGTTGAGAAGGAACAGAAACTTAAATCATGGAAAGTATGAATAACCAAGATTGATAAGTTAGGAAATCTTACTGATGAATTATCATCATTCAGGGACAACATCAGTTGTCTCTTAAATTGTTCCAACTGTCAATTCAAAAAAATATGGCAGCACTTGTATCACATGACCTTGCAGCATCCACAATTTGATAGCGGTAGACAAATCGAATAAACCAAATAGACAGTAACAAAAGAAATAAACTCTGAACAGGAGAACAAGGAACAAGAAAGCAGATACGTAGACCTAAAACAGCTGAACCCCTAAGCTGAAAATAGGTCAGTAAATTTATCTCTCATGCAGTAGTCTAGCAAAGAGTTCCATTAGTACAGATAGAAGCATGATAAGATCAGATGGGATTAAATAAAGATATGGATATAAATAGAAAAATTAATGAAAACGTGAAAATTCTATACATATTATTCACACCAAGATGCTATTAACATCACAGACAACAAATTAAGTTCAACTTCTTGAACTAAATGAAGACAATCTAAAATACAGGAGAAGCCAACTATACTGATGCCAAACTTACCATCATACAAACAGTTCTCTGTGACAATTATTTTTATGAGATTATTCAAGGTAACCAGCTCAAAAAAAGATCATGACAAATAGATTAGTCTATATTCAAAGTACTTCTGATATCTCACATTTGCTGGATATTTCAAAGGAAGTGACATTTCTATCTGTTTTACATCTATGACGTTTGTCATTACAATGAGGTCATTAAGCTTATTTCTTGGAAAGCGATTTTGTGGTAGTTTTAGTACTAAACCTTGGATTAAAACCTAGGATCTGATTAGCACTGTTGAGTAATGACTGTTGTTTTAGTTAATTAAGTGAATGTTAGGTGTCAAATAATTTGTTCACCATTTGGTGGGAAGGTACATTGGAAGGAGAGAGACCAGGAGGAAAGAGAACCTACTTTCCTCCAACTCCAAATACATCATGACCCAAAAATATGGAATTATCCTCCCTTACAATCCAAATTTTCTACGCAATATAAGTCCAGAATGACTAATAACAAAAAGGATATTCAATCAAGAGCTACTTCACCCTCTTCACTGAAGATACAGTTTAAGCAAGTCATGATGAGCCAACATATACTGATTTTAACTCATCTTGGGTTACCCAACACAACCAGAAAGATATTTTAGAGCTGCAGACTTCTTCAATAAGGTTTATGACTTAATGCCATTTTTTTTTTTTGTCAAGGAACTATTAACTTTTACAATTTTGCAAAAGAAACGATTTACAACATGCAGCAGATCCTAACCATTTGTATAATTTTTTATGTTGACTATGACTAAACAAATTAGAAATAGTGCTACTTTTGCATCAATTGAGCCAAAGTTAGCATTCGATTCTAACGACTTTCTTCGTGTTTAGAGTCCTCTTCGTGTTATAAAAGAAGCCTTACCAATTATCTACTTATTCAATACAGCAGCAGCTATAACAAACAACATGCTATTACAATCAACTCAAAACCTCAAAAAACATATGTTGAACTCAAGTGGATTCATCTGCTACAGAACTCCACAATTAAGTAACCCCAAAAGCAACAAAACAGGCACTAGAAGCAAAAAAGGCTCTTACAATCACCTCCAGTAGTTTGGGTCTGAATTACAAACCAAACTTGGAGCGACTAATTTGTAGTTTGGCCGATATTTTTCCATCACATGGGGGACTGGAAGTTGATTAAATTTTGTTACTAAATCAAATGAATGCTTGAGAACTAACACAAGTTGGGACATGGATCTCGCAAAACTATACTGTGAATTGAAATAGAATGCCAGGTTGCACAAAAACTCAGAGAGAATACCTGATATAGGCCTTGTTCACAAAGAATCAAAGGAAGGAGAGCATCTGCTGCACTGCTGACCAGATCAGGGCTGAATCATAAAATAAGCACTTCAGAATATGATAGAAAAGCAAGCAAAAAGGTAGCCCATTAA